>NW_020955705.1:265726-331508 GCF_003031625.1 Empidonax traillii
ATTGTCTAACCTGTTCATCAATGATATGTATGAAGGGACAGATACCTCCTCAGGTATCTGTTCCCTGACAATGCAAAGCTGGAAGAAGGGGTCGATGCCCCAGAGTGCAGAAGGACCTTGACAGGTTGGAGAGATGGGCAGGGAAGAACTGTCTGAAGCACAATAAAAGCAAATGCAGGGTCCTGCACCTGGGAAAGCATAACCCCAAGAACCAGCACAGGCTGGGGGCTGACCTACCTGAAAGCAGCTCTGTGGAGAAGGACCTGGGGCTCCTGTCCATGAGCTAGCAGTGTGCCCTAGTGGCCAAGAAGACCAACGGTATCCTGGGGTGCATTAGGAATAGCATTGCCAGTAAGCTGAGGGAGGTGATCCTGCCCCTCTACACAGACCTAGCAAGGCTGCAGTGCTGTGTCCAGTTCTGGGCTCCTCGGTACAACAGAGACATGGAGATCCTGGAGTGGGTCTAAGGGACTAGGCAGGACTAAGATGACTAAGGGACAGGAGCATCTTTCTTATGAGGATGGGATGAGGGAGCAGGGCCTGTTCAGCCTCAAGAAGCAACAACTGAGAGGGAACATCACCAGTGTCTCTAAGTATCTGAAGGGAGGGCGTCAAGAGGATGGATCCAGGCTCTTTCCATCTTTGGAACTTTTTTACGAGGAAGAACTTATATACTGTGTAGGTGGCTGTGCACTGGAACAGATTGTCCCAAATGGTCGTGGGGTTTACCTCACTGGAGATATTCAACATCCATCCGGACAGAATTCTGTGTAATGTGCTCTAGGAGAACCCTGCTTTAGCAGAGAGGTTGGACCAGATGACCCACTGTGATCCAACCTGAACCACTTTGTGATTCTGAGGGCTGAAGTTGCACTCTTTGAAGAAGATTCCATAAGCAGAGACACCCCTAAGGGACAACAATGCACACCAAGGGCAACCCTACACAGGGGCAGGGACACCCTCAAAGGACTGTGGCCTGCAGAAGACCCACAGCAGGGCAGAGGACCTCCAGTAAGAATGGAAAATCAGCTGGTAGAGACCTTTACACATGTGATCCCCACTTTTCTCTTGCACCATCCATTGCCTGTCTGGAGGAATTGGGTTGGATGGAGTGTAGTGACCCTTGGTGAACATAATGGAAGAGCAAACTAGGCAGGAGCAAGTTGGTTGCTTGGCTTACACTGAGCTTGGAGGAGCTGAGAGGAAGGACAGGTGTTGACTTAAGAGTTTAATTGTTAATGAC
The DNA here is from genome assembly GCF_003031625.1 of Empidonax traillii. Taxonomy (NCBI): domain Eukaryota; kingdom Metazoa; phylum Chordata; class Aves; order Passeriformes; family Tyrannidae; genus Empidonax; species Empidonax traillii. The sequence continues at coordinate 266,970 of NW_020955705.1, forward strand.
CCTAAGCATGTCTTAGAGTAGGTCATTCTAAAAGCTGATTAATAATTACTGATTAGTAACCTTGTTCTCAAGCATATAATTGGAGAAGGATTTTGTACAACTAGAGATGAGTCACAGATTTCAAAAAAAAATCACACTGGCCTTAAATCATAGCAGCTTTTCATATCAGTCAATAGGAATAAGTCAGACAAGCATCCCTTGACTTGTTTGGGAAAAAAAAAAAAAAGAAAAAAGAAAATAGATCTATGTGTATATTAATATTAAATTGCTTTTGTATTAGGCATATAGATTCTTATAACTAACCTCAACAGTTTTATTTCCTCTATGTAAGCATTTAAGACTTATGTTTTAAGAGATGGAAATGATTCCAGTGAACAGCCTGGAAATTTGTCTACCCCATCACACAAAAGACAGCACTGAAGATGTGAATATTAGGAACAAATCTGTAGAGATGAGAAATGATTTTACTCCTCATCCCTATTTATTTTTCTTCCCAACAATTACTGCAATTACTATACCATTTAATGTAAACTACCAGTATCTAGCAGACGATGACAAACTTAACTGAAACTGCTTTTTCTAATGGAATAACATATTTATTACACATAGTAATTTTTAATTATGTGCATGATTTTATTGCTTCTAGTGCTTTCTTTTAAATAGTGGAAACTGGATCTTGAAACCACAAACAGGTTATGTTGCATCTGTTGCAAATCCTTGACAGCAAATGGTGTGAGAAGCAGCTCTTACCTTTACCAGGCAAAATTCTCTGGCTGTATCACTTGGAAAGATTCCTGGTATGTTCCCCTGTCTTAAAAGGTTGGATACTCTTCTTCTATAGCATGCCTTACAAAGAACCAATAAAAGGACATTGTACAGTTCTCAAATTATGTCTGCATGCTACTTTCCCAACTCCAGAGCAATTCCAAACCTTTAAAGTATCCCTTACTGCTCTTCTCCTGCCTGGTACCTGCTACAACTTGCAGACTGTGTAGAGCTGATTTACACACAATCAGAATTGACAGTGTTATGGTTTAATCCCAGGTGGCAGCTCAGCCCCACACAACCCCTCTTTCACTCCCCTCACAGCAAGGGAGAGAATCATAATGGTAGAAGTGAAAAACCTCGTCGGTTGAGATAAATACAGTTTAATAGGGAAAGCAAAAGCTGCATACAGAACCAAAGAAAAATGAGGAATTAATTCACTACTTATCATGGGCAGGTAAATTGTTTGGTCATCCTGAGGAAAACAGGTCTCCATCACGCGTAACAGTGACCTAGGGAGACAAATGCCATAACTCCAAATGTTCTCCCCTCTCTTTTTCTTCTCCCAGTTTTATATGGTGACTATGATGCCATTTGGTACGGGATACCCCTTGGATCAGTTGAGGTTGGCTGTACTGGCTCCATACCCTCCCAGCTTCCCATGTACATCCAGCCCACTCACTGTGGGGTGAGAAGCAGAAGAGGCCTTGGCTCTGTGCAAGTACTGTTCAGCAATAATAAAACATCCCTGAATTATCAACGCTGCTCTCAGCACAAATCCAAAACACAGCCCCACACTTGCTACTGTAAAGAAAATGAGCTCTATCCCAGCCAAACCAGCTCATATAATCAGGATGCTTTGCGTATATAGATGTAATGAGCTACAAGAAAACGAAAAATGTCCGCTGCTATGGCACAGCAGCAGCACCCCTTACTCTTCCACATGCTTCACAGGCACAACTATGCCAGATTAAAAGACAGGTAACAATACTCTTAACTTATATCAGTAAGGTGCAAGCTACACTTTCCGAACTTAAGAGATAGTCATAATATTATTGAAAAACAGCAGTGACATCAACAGGGCTACAAGGGTATAAAACTTGAAGAAGCAAGGTGAAATTCTGGACATGTGTTTTCTATCTAGACATCAGTTCATTTCTAAGAACCCCCTGACTACCAAATATCCCATCTTCAAGTATCTAACCATTTGGCACAAAGAATTTTCCTTTTCTGTAACATTCAATATTCTGTAAATTTAGAAATTATGTTTTAAGTGATGAGTGAGTCCCTGTTTCAAGCTGGAAAGGAAAAAAGGTGTGAAACATCAGTCACATTTTTTCTCCTAGGATTCACTCAGACTTCACAAAATAAGGCTGATACACTGATGGTAAGGCTATAGGAAAATTACAAGCTAAGTTAGGAGTTGTATTACAAGCAAAAGCCATATTATCTTTATGATATAGCAAACAAAAAGCTGCCCTAAAATATTACACAAGTTAAAACCAAAAATATAAAATTCAACATTCAGATGACTACTGACAGATGTATATTACAGTAGGGCCTGCATGAGGTTTCCTTCAAAGTGTACATTTTAAAACTAATTACTCAGAAATAGTGTCCTAATTTAACTTATATAATATGGAGAAGGGGTCATATTAAAAAATAAAAATATAAACCCTATCACAGAATATAGCCATAGAAATATATCCTGGTGCAGCTACACTTCACCTAAGTCCATAAAATGGGATCATCTAGTGTACCAAACTGTCCTCAAACATTTAAACCCAAAAGGAGGATTAAGATAATTAAACAAGTTTTAAAACATCTTTTGTGGTGTCAGGAAAGTATCAAGCACAATTTTCTGTAGTTTAATGACACACCTTGACATTGTATGTCCATATATATGGGAAATTTTTAAATCTCTTACTGTACAAGCTTGAAAGTGAAATTTCATTTGTTAGAACACTTCCATGCAATTTTATAACTCAAATAATTTTTAGCTATATGCAAAAAAAAAAAAAAAAAGGTGTTTTAAAGTGTCTTTTAAAACATTTTTGCATATACTCGATTTAAAGATAGGAGATAATTTGTCCATAAAAAGAAATTATGGAGAATGATAAAAGTAGAAATGAGGTTTATATCAAAATGAATAATTTCTTGCATTGAGTATGTGCTTCTAAGCAATTCTTTAACTTTTATTTGTGCCAGTAATGCTATTGATTCAGTTAATGCTTGCAAGACTGAATCTTATTTTCAAAAAATTGAGAAAGTGTCCCTAAAACTAGAGACAGACAATGTATGACAACCACGTGTAAGAGAAAGTCAAATCCTGTAGCAGTGCAAGAGAATGGAGCTGTTCTGCTAGCGAGATAAAAGCAAGGAAGCAGAAAGACACAAAGCACACATGGGGCACAAGACAGTCTTACTGTTTATGCCTATATTATGATATCTATGGATTATAACTCATTAATTCTTGAAGCCTTCCTTCTGCTGAGGGAGGCAGCAGGACCCTGTACCTGCTAGTCTGCAGAGAGCAAAAAGGCTGTCTTAGAGACACACAGAACCCAAGCCTGCCTGTTGCACATTTTACCAGCTCTGTGATTAATCACTTTCCAGTTTTTCACCATCATAAGCAACACAGAGGTTTCACCTCTCATGCAAGTCTGAAGCACACGCCTGCACAGAATATCAAATTCATTCTGTTTTTACCCATTACTGTTTCCATGAAAAGCATTCTTGCCATTTAAGCTGACTTCAGCAGCCTGCTGCTATTGATAACCTTTAATGTTTAGGACACAAAGAAGAAACATTTACTTACAGATTTCCAAGGCTCTCATTAGTGATGGCCAGGGAATGTAACATTTAACAAAATGAGATGTTTCTAGGTGTCTGCTTTTCGACACAAAATGCTGAGTCACATTTTGTTCTCATTTACAATTTTGCTACATAAATGATTCATTAAGACTGTCTGCAGTCTTAAGACTTGCATTAAGCCAAGTCTTCCCCTCTCACCAAACCACATGTATTACAGACACACGATCCTGAGCTGTAACTGGTCTCCTGGATCACGGTGGCCAACGCATTTTCTTGACAAACCTGATTTCTGGCTTTGACTGAACAAACAAACAAACAAACAAACAAACAAAACCCCTGAAATCTGTTTGCAATTATGTATGTGTCCATAGCAGGGAAGGTTCTGTGCAGTAGTCAGAGGCAAATCATGGGATAAAGCCATGAGCTGTAGCCCATGATCATACTGCAGCTCTCCTTTTATGTAGCCTTAGGAAAAGGCTTCTGAAGAGAAGATCACATACATATCCTGATTCTTTGTTTAAAAGGGTTTTTGCAGAGATCAGAATACCTTAGAACCCTATATGGTGTGTTAGTATAATCATGCTATATCCGGATAAACTGAACAGAATTTATGTTTGATTACGGCTATATTTAAAGTGCATTAAAACTGTGGTTTGCTTCTTGTGTCCACTGCATGCAGTCATATCATCTCTGCCTATGTGTGCAACAACAGATACATGTCCATTCTAGTAAGTGACGTTTAGACACCTGCTGAACATGGGAAGAATGCCTGAACCTTGGAGCCCATTGCCGCTGTGAATCAAAGACATTTTGCCATCTCAGAAATTTGCTGCTTTTGAAGACAGCATGTCCAGATGCAATGACATCTATAGCTGTTGAGGCCAAAACAAAGGCAGCAATGGAACCAAGGGTAAGTGTTTATTTTTTACTCTGGAAGTTGATCTGAAAAAGATTGGTGAGCAATTTAAAGTTCCACTTTTCCAAGTTATCACAGATTAAAGAAATGTGCAGTTAGGAAAAAAATAAAGCTAAAATCTCAGATTATCATTAAAAGACAGATTCAGTGAAGTTAAAACAAAACAAAAAACAAAAAGCAAGCAGACAAATGAAAAAGCCACAATACATAATTCCTAAACAAACTCTTAAGTATCTAGAACAGAATTCTGGAGATTGTAAGCCTTTCAACCAAAAGATGATCCAAAATCTCCTGATCAATCCAAGCCTGGAGAAACCAAAAATGTGTTTGAATTTAAGGATTGTCTAAGGGCAGTGCCAAGAGCTCTGAACATGCCCAGGAATCTCTGAAAGCCAGCACTTCACCCCTTGGCTGAAGGGGTTTGCTAAAGCTGTTTGCCAAACCAGGCACCATTGTTGGAAGTGCCTGGAAGAACAGGCTTTGTCAGAGCATGATAAACACATAGCAACATAGATTAATAGAATCACAGAATGGCCTGGGCTGGAAGGGACCTTAAAGATCATCGAATTCCAATCCCCCTGTCATGGACAGGGACACCTTTCAGTAGAAGGGTTTCTCAAAGTTCCCTCCAGCCTGACCCTGAAACATCATTATGCTTTTGCATTCCAAATACAGGTAGATATGGAAATCTTTCAAAAACTTCAGTGGCAAAAAAACTTCTTCAGAAATTGTGAGTGTTGAGTTCTGTGTCCTTTTAACTGCAGTCAAATCCCAAACCTAATCTACAACTTCCCACAAGTGCTCTAATCTTCACACAGGTGTTTAGAACTTTTTCACCATTTTCTTCTTTTAAATCCTACAAACAACACGAACATGGAAAAGGTAGATGATGGCTGCTGAATTTCTTCATCTTTAAAAGCACATAGGTACCTACTTAACAGAGGCACTGCAGGAATGCATTATTTAAAGCATTGTGAACAGGAAAGAGCAGTATAAATGCCAAGTACTGTTACTACTACCAGTAGCAATAATACTACTACTTGACACTGGTATAGTGTCTTGCATCTGAGAATCACAAATCACTTTACAAAAATCAGTTATTAAGATGCTGTGAGGTGGGTAAGCATTATCTCACTTTTATAGATGATGAAACGTAGCCCCATATTGCTCAATTGAATTGCTAAAGTTATCCAGGAGGCAGACATAGAACCACAATAGATAGTGTACATAAGACCTCCTCTGTCATCTCTAACTACCAGGAATTCTTCTTTCCAATGTGTCACCTATTTGCTCTCACTTATCATTTTTGTGAGCTGTCTTCTACAAGTAGTTTTCATTACCTTTCCTATCATTATAAATGACAGAATTAAGGACATCACACTAGAAAATATACCCCTGTCCCTTCATTTGTAGGATAGGTGTCGGGAGCATTACATGACTAATCCATTTACATGTTGTAATACCCAATAATATTTACTCTCCTTATTCTTTTTTACTGTTTTGGTGAAGAAATAAAGTATAGCCTATCACAACAAAAAAATTGTTTCAGTGTTACAAAACCAGAAGCCATAAATAAAACTATCTGTATTCTTTATGACCCTAAAAACCAGTACCCAGATTTTGTTACCCTTAATTATGCTTATTAACATCGTTTCTTGAAAGAAGTACCTCTGATTAGAGGAAGTTTCCTTAATTTTATTTACTCACTTATTCTCATGCAAACACTGCATGATTTAATTACTTTCTCTTCTGCTCACTGAAGAGACAGTGTTTTGGTTTTTTTGTTGTGTTTGGTTTGTTTTTTTTAGTAACATAAAATCATGCTTATACGGTCAGAAACAATCACATGCCACCCCTCCACATGATCTCAGCCAGCAAGCTGCTCAAAGATGCTCTTTGTTAAATGCACCACACAAGTGTGACTCCAGCTGTGACTCCAACATCGGAGTTCAAGCACAGCCCCAGGCTGAGGGACCTGTGCTGAATGGCCCCAGCCTGGGACTGCACCTCACCTTGTAAACTCAAAGTGGCTGACGTAAGAATAACTGCTCCCACTAATTATTTTGAATAATACATAATTTTTAGACTATCCTGAGCTCAATACTTGTGAATACCATTTAAGTTCTACAAGAATTTTCTTCTTCATTAACAAGGCTGATGTATTATTACTTTTTCAAAGTCAGAGTAAAGTAGCACCATCCAGATGTTTAAGTGCACAGAGATCTTCACAGACTGGAAAAGGAAGAAATCTCATTAAAATTTTCAGAGCCAAGACGTTTCAAGTGAAGGACATAGATATGCTACCACTGGACCCAGGCAATATATTAATGTGATAAATTATTAGTCTTGTAAATAGTAACTTAAAATGAATGTATACAAATGTAATATACATTTTTAATTTAAACATATATTTCCCCACTCACATTCCTTCCCTCTCCAATAACAGTATCACATTCTATGAGAATATTAGATCTCATATTCTCTAGTTTAAGTAAAAATGTACTTTATTTGTATTATTTATCTTGTAAGGACATGAGCAATACTTAGATATTGAGGCTTAGAAACTGGATCATGTTAAGAGGCTACATGTGCATACGCCTTAATCTCACCTCACTTCAAGGAGTGCCCCTATAATTTCTGCAAGCAGTTCATACCCAGGAAGCAAACTTTACCCTCAATTTACCTCTTACTCCCCCTCATAATTAATGGAAGAGCTTCGCAGCTACTGCTGCTGTATGGTGCAGCCCTGTCTGCACAGGTTGCTTCTTGGAGGAAGGGGACACAGTAATCTGTGCCACCTCATACCTTCCTTTCCTTATCTTCTGCTCCCTGCTGTTCAGTCAGCTTACCATGTGTGTACACTCTGCAGTGACCCGTCATGCACTGGCAAGCGCAGAGCACATTGGAGCTTTCTAGGAACAACATAATGGAAGCAAGGAAAGCATTCCTTCCTATAGCAGTCATTATACCCTTCCTTTTCTTCTGACTTTCCTTTCTCCAGGCTTGCTAAATGTATTTTTGTCATATTAATGCATAAAACAGAGGGAAAGGGAGGTGGTCGAATGTCCACAAGATTTCCCATGTTCTCTGAAAACACTACATGTTCCTACTCCTGTCCTCAGGCTGCAGTAAGGAAAGCTAAAATCAAATTTAGGTTCAAAGTTCCTTCCACCATAGAACATTCAGAGACTTTAATTCAAGCTGACTTAGCATTGGAATTCACTGTACATGTGAAAAAGACATTGTTCTCCCTTTGTGAGAGAACATGGAAACATTATTTCCAAAACAGGCAAAAGAAGCTGACCTAAATTTTCAGCTAACAGTGCCATAATTTTGATCCTTCCTTCTTTTGAGAGAACAGAAAAAAAAGAAAAAACTAGTTGCAAAAATCTCTTTATGGATTGAATGGAAACAGTCAGTTATTGGTTACAAAAATTCTGAATATATTATTTAAGCAGACTCTGCAATGTGTTAAGCTTGTTCAGTTTTGAAAAATTACTAAATTTTAGCAAAAGTATGGCAGTCTTTAAAAGTATTATAATGGATAGCGTTTGGAATGCTATCTTACACACAGTCCTTCACCCCAATAAATTTCCCTACATTTGTATTTTTAATACGTAGTGATACCAACTGCTCAAATCTACATTCTTTAGCAGATCAACCATCAAGAATATGAACTCACAAAATTTACAATATCCTGTGTAATCCCAAATTTTCTATGCTTTAAATCCAGCACCTTCCATACCCCCCCCAATCACATGCATGTAAATCTTTGCAGTCAATTTCTGTCAAGTTTTATACATTTCTAAACATTAAAAAGACACAAATTCTGCTGTTGATTCTGAACATTGGATTACAACTTCTAACTTTTCTGTAGGAGAAATCTAATTATACATCAGATCAAATTCCAAACATAAGCAGCATTCAGCTTGCTTTAAAGGCGTTTCAGCCTCAACAAGTCAACCTTAAAGATCATTTAAAATTAACTCAGCTATATAACCACTTATGTTAACCTTGTTTGCTGTCAAGCCAAACCTGATAGAAACTATCAGTAATCCCCAATTACCACTTCCTAACGTAGATAATATAATGATCTGAAAGTAATCTGACTTTCTGCTTCAGAACATAATTATAGGATTGCAAATGTACTTTTTTTCTTCTTGAAAATAAAAACTGTTGCTATTAATTTGGTATTATATTCCTTAGAGGAAAACTTAATGTATTCTTTATTTGCCATTGTTTTTTGGTTAATATGCTATGCCTATATTTATTTAATAATATGGTGTTTTGTACAACTAGGAAAAAAATCAAGACCTTTATGCGTCAATCATAAACCAAAATAACATCAAGAAATTTTCCCAATTTCAGCATATGTAGGATCAAGCCCTGAACTGACATTATCCATCACTCTGTCTGTATAACACAAAATTAATTTGATACGTCAATTTTGTACTTCTGGTAGTATTTGCTCTTAAATACCCCTGGGAGAATAAAATGTTCATAGAATGAGTAAGATGTGCCACTGCACATGGCAGAGTAATTGCACTGGAGACAGGATTCTCCACAAATATTTTTTCACGAGATCTTGCTGAAAATCAAGAACGTCAAGCTCAGTAAAACTCCTTGAAACTACTACAAGAAGTACAGACTTTCCTGTACTAGAGGGGGAAATAATGTACCTTTCTGACCTCCCGCTGTGTACAATGCCGGCCCTTGTTACAGGGAGGGAACAGCAACCTGCTGATGCCTTCTTGTCCCAAGCCTGCCATCGGCACTCGAAGCACCCATAATGCTTTGCCAACAAATATTGGCTCAGACATAAATTACTGCACATTCCTGCCTAAAAACTATGCTTCCTAGGGACATATCTACCATGAAAAGTTGTGTTTCTGCAACTAGAAAAGCTATTGATTCATTCCCTCCTTCGTGTAAAATCATTCTCAGCATCATACCTGAAGAGGGAACTCCATTTTTTCCTGACAAAAGGTATATTTTCTCAGACCTTTAGTTTGTGATAAACATACTCACTGTGCTAACAGAGCAACAGTTCATAGTTTACACACACTAATAATAACACTGGAATTAGAGTCATGTAAGGGAGGCAGTTCACTCGTGCATACTGAAACCAACTCTACTTCCACTACATTGCCCATAAACTGTACATACGTGCAGACTAACAACACATAAATTAACTAGAATCCTATGTAATCTATATCTGTGTTTCAATTGCTTTGGGGGAGGGATTAAACCAGTGCCAGAAGACTAAATATCACAGTGAGAGAGTTGAGTCCATTTCCAGCTGCAGTTGTTGACTAGTTCATTAACCAGCTACACAGAGAAAAAAATATCCTCTTCCAAAATTGCCAGAATTCTGTTTTTCAAAGCTTTTATTTCTTTGTGTCAATTATTTTAGATCTACTGTCACACTGCAGATCTTTGGCCATGGATGAATACCTTTTCTCTAGCATGCTATCAGATGAAAGCAAAAAAAATGGAAAATAAAAATGTGTTTTCCTATAGTTTGCTTCCCCTTTTTTCCCTGTCCCTTTTGCCCTCCCAAGGTAGTTCTCCACATTAGCTCCTGCCTGCTGAACCATGATGAACTCCAAGTGCATGTCTGGCAGGAAGAGTAACTTTACCATTCCATCTTCCATGTTCTCCCCTGAGTTTCCTCCTGAACATCTGGATAGAGACTGAGATCACTGACTACCAGCTACCATAGTGCAGGGAACGTAGCTCTACTAGCAGATATACCAAGAGATGGGTCAGCAGAAAGCTATCATATAAATCCACCCCAGTTAGAGAAACTGAAGAAGTCTCACAAAATCTCTGGCATACCCACAGATGTTGTTTTCCCAAGCTCTATTTTGTCATAGCAATTTTCCAGACTCATCAGGTCATCACTTAGTACCACAACAGAAATATTTACCAGTTTCAGGTAATAAGGCAAGATAACTCCCTCTCTCACTTGCTTAATGGGGGGAATCAACAACACGAAGCAGTAAGACGTCCCAAAGGTAAAGCCCTTTTGTTCAGCGAAGCACCAAGATCAAAAGCTTTCCACCACTCAGTGGCCTGCAGTCACAAAGATTCCCACAGCAACTCTTGTGTTCACTCACTCGCAGGACTGAAAATGCATAGTGACTCTACTCTTGTGAAGAGAGATATCTTATGTGGAAATAAATGCCAGCCCTCCTATTTTATCTGAGGGCAGGGTCCCACTGAAGTCGTAAAAGAGCAGGATTCCTTCTCAAGTAGCCTTATAGATAATGACTGCTGGCAAGTCTCTGGTACATATTATGTTAGAGGAAATTAACGGTGTGGCAACACTGTAATTAAGAAGAAAAGAAACAAACAGAAATCCCTAATAGGGTAGCTAAACATAAAAATGCAGAAAATCCATCTTATATTGTTAATTAAGTATAATGGTTAGATTTCAAATTAAACCTGAAAATGACACTTGTCCTCCACAAGAAACTAATCACTTCATGAGGTAAACAGCTGATGTTTACTGGCCTAGTCACTCACTCACTTGTGCAAAAAAATTGAAACAGCAAAGAATAGGACATTAGTTTAATATTCAGATATTAAGATAATACTAGGTTAGTGACTAATCTTAATATTGAGATATTAAGTCAGATCACTAATTCACATTTTAAAAAATGCACTCCTCTGCATTTATAACCCAGCAAAAGTTTCAACTGACTTCTGCTGAGCTTTTTCTCTTTTGGAAAGATTAAAAAGTGATTTATATGTGTCTTTTACTAAGATCTGATTCCAACCAGAAATCTGGATCCTAAAAGTAAGCGGCCCCGATGTTAGTATGATGAGCCTCTAAAATGTCTAGTATAACACCATCCCACAGTGAATAACCTGTAATTATCCTTCTTAATGAACACCTACCTGCTATGGGGATAAGGAATGTGGAAGCAAGTTGTGAGTCGAACTCTGTGTGTGCTCTCAGGGAAGTGTGCTAATCAAAGACATGCTCCATAAAAAGAAAGGTATTCTGCTGACTGCTTGAATACCTGTGCTAGAGCAGCATGGTTTGCAATAAACCAGCATTGTTTGTGTTTCAGTAGTACAGAAAAGAAAGTCACTGTACAGAGTCCAGCAAAAATATACAAGGCTTGATTTTTGGAGCATAGTTGCATTTTCCTTCGAATTGAAATTCTGTGACTGAATCACAGTGATGCCTTAACCTTGAAGGACCTAATAACCAGTATTCACTAACTTTAGCCAGATTACTAACGAAACAAAATCTAAATAAAATCTGAGGACCAGATCCATGCTGGCATAAAACAGCCTTGGAAAATTCAATCAATTAAACAGACTGATTTACACAAGCTATAATCCTGCCCTGAACAGTCAGTCGCTGTGCACTTCTCCCTGTGAATTTTAAGGATGCTTGCAGAAACTACAGAAAGTACTCCAACAAGCTCATTGTGATTCACCAATATCCTCTCATCTGCTCTTTATCTTTGATGTTTGTTGCATGAGTGGTGAAGCTGAAATTTCTCTCATTCAGTCAGGATATGCATATCACATTTACTGGGAATCCTCCTGTCAGGAGCACAAGACAGATTTGTTGTGGGATTTGTGAGAAAATCCAGCCACTCCATCTGATCCAACCACCACTCTGCTGTCAGGAGATCAGTCACTACCCTTCAATCTTCACATGTTCCAGCACTCCACCATACAGTCCTATTCTTCCCCACAGCTTAATGGAGCTGGAGCCCAGGCTACGCTCATTCTAGTAACTGAACAGAGCCAGGACGTTGGCTCAAGCACTAGTACACAACCACCACAATTGGTTATTTACAATGCTTCCCACCACAGTTTTGACTTACAGCACCCACCATTTTCTCAATTCCCAGTTACAGTTTTGTAAAAAACAGCATCTGCACTCTGTGTCCTGTAGCTGGTTTGCAGCTCCATATAGGGGAAGGATTTCAAAGCCATATGAAAAAAGAAGGGAGGCTTTTACCTGCCTTTACTGAGCAGCTCATGTCAGTGCCATTAAACCCTCTTGGAACTGAAACAGCATGCTGGTGATGTTTGTGTCCTGTCCTAGTCCCCAAACCCTCTTCACTATCAGGGACAGTGCTTCTTGTTCATCGGCCACAAGCATACTGGAAACAGTGCTCACAACTTCATAGTTTAGCTGATGCTCTAATGCCTGGCACATTCCCTGGTGTTATTTACTAATGCACACACTGCCTTTGAGGATCTGAGCCTCAGTGCTCTCTGTAGTAAACTCATTTACTTTGCAATTAACCTCTTTGTTCACGTTTACTATCCCACTTCCATTCTTCTTGCCAGTCACTTCTGAAAAACCAAGTCCTCTACACACCTGCCAGCCATTATCGCCTACAAGTCTTTGTTCACTGTCTTTCAGAGCAGAGACAAGGATTCACATTTTTATTATTTGTTCTCCTCACTGTGAAGTACAGTGTACAATTGCATTACTAAATTGCTGTACTTGAGGGCTTATTATTAATATGCAGATCTTAGCAAAATATATTAGTGCCATCAGTAGAAAACTGACACCTTTATGTTTCTTCAGATAACACATATCCTTTTTAACTCTGTGAGAGATTTGAACCCTACAATTTATCCTATAGTATGCTGTAATCAAAAGCATCAATCTTTTTATAGCTGTGTTAATGCCTAATGCCTGCAGTCACCATCCTTATTAGCCAGAGGTTAGAAGTCTAAACATAGCTAAATACATAACGATGACAGAAAGCAAGAGTTTCTTCTGTAACATGTAAGTTGAGCAGTCATGCCTTTCTTTGTAGGGAGACAGCTCAGAAGACTCTATGTATTTAAAACACTTCAGCATAAGGTGCTACAATTACTTTATCAGTTATTACTCTTAAGAGGTCATCAGGAAGCCAATTAGGATTTTTACAATGGCTCCCAGGCAAATAGAAGGTCAAGAACTGAACTTTACCTGAACAGATGTAGGAAGAAAAGCTCTCAGTGATTCACCACATTCATGATGATTTCAACTTCTAACTGATCATTTTGCTATGTTTGGGGATATAGTTTGGGGTGCTGCTGAGCCTTGGTTTTTTTTTTAATTATCCAAGGGTTTTGAATTCTTTGGTACAATGATAAATCACAGCAGTTAAAAGAGTTTCTAAAAATACATATTTTAAGCACTTTTTAAAATCGTAACTTTATTCTTCAGACACTACTAGTCAGAGCATCAGGAAAATAATATTACTGCAGGATGCATTTTGGGAAATGGCACAAGGAGCTGTATTTGGGTAGAGGGAAAAGGTGTTCAAGGTCCCTATTACTGAAGTTTACTGATGAACTCCAGATTTAAAAAGAAAGGTCTTGAAAACTGGTTTTCTACTGGAATATTTCTAAGTGTACCTATTCAGTAAGCCTCATTTGCTGAACCTGAAGAAGTGAGTCCTCAAGAATACACAGTGGAAATAAAACATATTTGCTATGGATTTCTAGCACATTTCTCTGCCTTTGGTTTTTATTGATTGTGAAGATTATGCAGGCTCTGTTAATTCATTCTGTAAACTTGTTTAAACCCCTTTCAAGGATAGGAATTTTTAAAATTTCTTAATCTCTTCCAATTTACTGTTTATAATGATCTTTACTGATGAAAGCTGTCATGTATGCAAAGCAACATAAATATTTAAAGGCTGATTCCACAACCCACAGATATCCAATTCAATCACCTACAACATCAGTCATTCTTTAAGGCAAAAAAATAGTAATATGAACCAAGGCTTGTAGACAGCTGTATTAAAATAAAAATAAAAATAAAAATAATAAAAAAAAAACCACCCAACCAAATTAACAAAAACAATCAAACAAAAAACCCACAAAAAACCAGCAATTAACCAAAAACCTTCCAAACAAACAAAAAACCCACAAAACCCCAATCCAAATTTATTTGCTCTACTATCCTTTCCCTATTAGAAGTTATAACATGACATATTGATATAACCCTTTATGTAGTCATCATATCTGCTTTATATAATAAAAAGCCCAGTGCTGTCAATGCTTTTTTTTTTTTTTAACCTCGCAGAATGAAAACTTGTTCCCCAATAATAAGACAGCTCTAAACCTGTGCTGCACAGATTTATTAACCCAGACAAAATGAAAGGTGTATCTTTCTCCACCAAGTGTTATCATTTTCAAGTTAGACAAGTCCTCTAAGTAATGAATTTGAAGACTATTTTTTGTTTATTTTGAGGGGAGGGTTTACTTCTGAGATAAATAACCACTTCTAAAAGATGCTTAATATAATGCTAAGCAATAAAACATATATATTGTACAGAATATATACACAATAAAAAACTCCTGTTCCACATGGTATACAATACACTGGTTATAAACAGGTCTTCAGTAGATGAGCAAAATTTAAAATCAGGAAGTTTACAAATGCAACACTTATTTCAATGTAATTTTTATGGTTTTATAGGATACAAATACAACATCTGCATCAAAAAGCACGTATCTGTGATTTTTTCATTGGTTATTAATAATCACAACAATTTATCACTCACACCCAGAAACAGAACTTTTTCAAAGTGATGTTTATTTTGTCAATGATCAGTGTCTCCAACATTGTTTCTTACACTACCTCTTTTCCACACCTAATAGCCACAGATATATTTATCATTCCAATTAACATTTGAAATCTTTGTATATAGTACCAACCTGATCTTTCTTCACTTGTCCCACTTAATTTTTTTTCACATGGGTTTTGCTATCTTCTCTTTAAGGTGAAGTAAGTGCACAACGAAACACAAAAGAAAGGAAATGCAAGTGTCTTTTCATGTAGATGCATAAAACGTAACAACCTTAGGCAGGCAGAGCAGTAGCAAGGCCTTATGAGGACAGCAGTTAAGCATTCAGACAGCCAGGGAAACCTGAATACGTATTCAGTGACTTTTATGGGATGTGTATTTATTATTTGGTACGCACAAACTACTTGCATACACATCACATTGTGAGTTTTTTCCTTTTGCTCTATGGGGACCTAAATGACTGCGTTTTTTAGTTTCATTTTCTGAACTAATCCTCCATGGTTATGTGACAATTTCTGATCTGTTGTCCATTGGACCGGACAGACACTGTCTGTGCTGAGATGATGGGTACACCTCTCAGCTGCTGTTTGGCACAGACCTGTAGCCACATGGCTTGTGGGAATCCTGGATTTTTTTTGTTCCTACACCTGCAATGCATCACCAGAAGCTTCTTGCAAACACAGACAAGAGCAGGCTCAAAATATCAAAGATATAATTTGTTTTTTCAGTGTCTAACATAGGGCGACATAAATATACAAATTCTGCTTCTTATTAGAAAAGTCCATGTTCAGAGTTTTACACACCTCACAGAAAGTCATACTTACACTGAAGATGTAATGACTGGCACAGAGAAATGAAAATTAGTATAGACAAATATTTCGTACTGATAACCTCTGAAACCCACAAAAGCAACTAAAATTAGATTTATTAAAATCTGACTATGAAAAGTTTTCTTTGAAAAAAAAAAAGTGTTAAAAAAAGTTGTTAAGTGTTAAGTGTTGTTAAGTTGTTAAGTGTTAAGTGTTAACAACTTAAGTTGTTAAGTTGTTAACAACTGTAAGAACACCTTAACAACTGTAAGAATTTTCATTTCTAGCAGACCTTCTGATTACAGTATTCAGATAGATTTCATTTATAATATTAACCCCAAAATCTAATCTACCACCTGTTTTGCTGTCAAAGGGTATATTTTAGGGAGTTCTGTTTTTACACTTTCTAATCCAGTTTCACGAGACTTTCTCATGTTTTAATCTGAGTTGGAAATTCAGGCTGAAGATCTACAGCTGATTACAACTGAGAATCTCCTCAGTGATGCCAAATACAGCTCTCAGTCTGAGCAGAATATAGAGAAAATATTTGTTGACACAAAAGCACTAAATCTGTTTTAGAATGTGTTCCAGGGAAAACATCAATTGAAAAATTGACATCAACTAGTGTTGATTAATGTATGGATTGTTTCAGAGCTGCATGCAATCTTTCAGCAATATTTCTATTTTACTTGAACCAGCTTGCCAATTATCTTTATGCATAACTATGAAACTGGGAAAAAATGTTGATGATGATGATGTTTACATCTTATCCAGCATGCACATAAATTTAGCCTTAAAAAAAAAAAAAAAAAAAAAAAGCTATCATTAGAGTGCCTTCCCACTGGGTACAGAACAATACATTCTGCACAGTGAACAGCATTTTCAGGATTCTGTACATACCCTATGACAAATCTTGCTACTCATGCGCTGTAGTTGATTGCACAAGACAAGCAGTGATATGTGCCCACATAATACGTAGAAATGTAGAACCCCAGATATCTGCCTCTGGTATCACCTCTGCAGATTACCATCATAAATCAAGTCATTTTAATACTGTTCATTCAGAGTTTTGAAGGTTCAACGGCTAACAGAGGAGCAGGTTGAATCTTCACAAAACAGTGCTTACAACTGTCAATGTGAATGCTAAAAAGTTCTTTTAAAGGATCTTCTAATTGCTATTCAGAAATTTACAAGCAGAGACTTTTGCATGCACATATATTTGCAAAATGACTTAATCACCAGTGAAGACTGCGTAATTCCTTGGAGGGTCAAACTGGATTTTAATGATACTGTGTGTTATGTTGGCAATGCTAGTTCCTGCAGGTCCATGCATGCATCTGCACTTCTCTTTGACATTAATTCGACCTTGTAATAAACTTAATTTGATCTTTTATATAAATTATCCCTAATCCAAGATTTACTTTTTTTTACTGTTGTAGGTGTACAAAACTTCCATTCTTAACCCTTGAGCTCTAAAAGAAGGTTTGCAGCTCTGTGCTCTGTGCTGTAACAAATGTGATGCACTGTCTTTCAGAGTGAAGACCTTGAGGGCATCACAGAAGGTATGTCCACGTAAGAAGCCAAGCTTATACAGATGGATAGACACATAAAGCAGTAAAACTAAATCTCCCACAGTGCACCTCTATGGCATTTTAAAATAACAGTATTTCAGCAGGAAGATAAAAACTTTTCTAATTTCTATTTTTTTCCACAGAAAAGTCTATATTTTCCCCAGGATAAGTGAGAAAAATTACATTTGCACCTAATGATAATTTCAGTCATCTTAAGTAATCAGTTGTGATGTAATAAAAAGACTTAGCAAAGGTTTTTCATACTAAATTAAAACAAAACAAAACAAACAAACAAAAAAAAAACCTAACCCTCAAACTAAAAACCCCAAGCCTTGTAGCCAAAGGCTATACAGCTCCCTAGGGAAACCCAAGTAAGGAAAAACGCCTACATCTTGGCCAGTCTTTAAAAGCTTTCCTTTCCCTCTCCATTTAGATACATCTTACAGGGAGCTTTTGTAAACCCTTTTTAGAGGAAATAACTTGATTCAGACGATGAAGTTCTTTCGATCACAGGCTTTTTCAAGGAATCTAATCTCACATGAAAGTATTTGCATAAAGAAAGTTAATCAGTTCATTTAGTTCTTAATGGTCAAAACAAAACATTCATTTAGATGGAGGAAGGAGCTGGAGCATCCTCCCCAGCAAAGCCCGGTGAGCACTTACCATGGGCAGCACATGGGGGCAGGAGTCCAGAAAACAGCGTAGGAACATAGGAAGTCTCTACAGCCTAGAGCACCTACCTCAACCCACCATCCAAGGGAGTACCTGTTTCACAAACACTAGGTCTCTACATTCATTTTCAAACTTGAACACAGCGCAGAATAAAATAAAAGAATAAAAAAAAAATTAAAATCCCACTAAACTGCTATGCTCTAGATGAATAAAATGCATATGAACTGAAAGTGAGAATGCAAATGGATGTAACAGCAATAACTCTGGAACTAATGGACAAACAAGCATTGCCACATGAAAAATAACAGATAAATCTATCTGGTTTTAAGAACTCAATTGAGGGACCAATAAAAATATTAGAATGCTGGAAAGGCACTCTCAGACATAAAGCACCTGTTTAACATTACTGCTAATTGTGGATGAAGGAAATGGCCCCAGTAGAAATTGGTTGAAGATGATTAAATTTAATTGTAATGCTATATACAAAGTGTTACCCACTCAATGAATTGGGATCAAAATATGCTCAGAAGTGATACATTCCACAAAAACAGATTTAATACAAGGCATGAGCAGCAAGGCTACATGTGACAAAAAGCACATTCCTGTTTTCTGAAAGTTCTTTCTCTCTTTCACGTGTTGCAGAATTGCACAGAAAGCACTGTAACAGAACCATGAACTCAGGAAATAATGTCACCATAAGGTTGAGTGTGGGCTGCAGGAATGCTCATATTCTCCAACACAGTGGAGCAGGGTTGGTAGGGAACACAGCCCACTCTGAGGCACAAAGTGCCAGGAATCAGTAAGATCAGAAACAGTTAAGTAGGAGTGTCTGCCTTGGTTTGTGTAAGGCAGATACCTTGGTAAGCCAGCTCCACGCTTTCAGAAGAGCGCACAGGATCCCCCTGGCAGGCGGCCACTTCTGCTGGAGGCAGCTGCCAGAGACTTTTTGGCACAGAAAAGTGAAGTACCATTTTCTTTACTATTTTTCCCTTTCTTCTTTCTACAAGATTTTGTTGCTGCAGTTGGGAATTTTTCCACTCTTTCCTTTTGTAGAAGGACTATTTATTAGAGCTGCTGGCCCATTGTCAGTCCCTTTACACTATATTTCTTAGCTTAAATTTTATATTTCATGCATTTCCCTACATAATGCCTAGAGCATACCTTTCCTCTCTGCTTTCAGTGCTGTTAAGGGTACAGTCACAGTACTGAAGGATGACTTGTTTATAATCAGAAACCTTCAAGTTACTTGGTCTTCCAGCTAACTGCAGATATACGGTGGATGCTCCTTTTAACCTGCTGCCACCTAGACCATATTTCACATGGTACACATCCAGCATGTCTAGCCTTTAAATTGCTTTCTGACAAGTGTGCTTGGCAGATATCTCTCCTCTCTGGTGGCAAACACAACACTGCCATTCTTTGTGGCAGACTTGATTGTGCTGGTGTTTCTCAACTAAGCTGAGACAGATGGAAAGAGCTGCCCATGCCGTGCCCCTCTTGTTCTCTATTTAGAGTCGTTCAGTCCTCAGGCTCACTTAAGTTTCCAAAGAAGTTTTCACATGCCTACTGTTGTTATCTGCTACAGAGCGGGCTAAGGTGCTACTCAGCCCTGGTTATATTTGCAATAGTGCTGAAACAGCTTGCTTGTGGCTCAGTATCAACTAAACAGTCATTATTTCCAAGTACCTCTACTTAATTAGAACTACTGGAGCCTCTGGACATGGGGTGAGAGCTGTGCTTTTTAAAAGGTAGCTCTTTGTAACAGACAAGAAGCCTTTCCCACATCCCACATCCCAAAGAACTTAGGCAAGCACTAAGTGCAACAGAGCAGCTTGACAGCCCTATTAGAAAACAGCTTAGAGAAGTACGTGAAAAATACTGTATTCAGCTGAAGCTGCAGGGAACAATGGAGGAAAAATAATTAGCCAACTCAGAAATTGGCTAAGGCACTGAGTCTTCTGAGCCTTCTATTTCCTTCAAAATACAAAGGGATCTTTAAATACTGAGTAGTAAACAAGACTTTGTTTATATCTTATCTTAAAAAGCCACAAGCAGAACAGTGCACCCTAATAATATCTTCTGCTCAGAAGTTATTCAGAAGCAAGGGGGCCATCTGCTGAATTCCCAGAACCATTTTCTGCTGTATCCTGGAAGAGTTTCTTTGAAAGTTTCACAGCAGAGTCCTTTTCCATGTCAGCTTCACTAGGCTTGTGAAGCGCGGCAGTAAACCTTTAAGTAGGTTGGGCTGCAGGTGTTTATTACAGCAGATCTACCATGACTGCAAAAAGTAAAATCAGTACACCAGTAACTGTAATCTATTCAGGACTCAGAAATCTTGTAGACAATATCATCAGTCTGAGGTGTAAGTAATATCTCTAATTCATTTCCTTACATAGAAATTTTCAGAGACAGAAAATTTGCTCATAATATTTTCATTAAAATAACTTTTCAAATGAAATATAAAAGCTTAAAGCACAGAATTAAGTCTCTAAAGTAAGCAGCTTCCTTCTTTGGCTTACTGTCCATTATCCTTAGTAATGTTGGCATCATGTTCAAACTCAGCATTTCCTTCCCTGTGCAACTCCATCACAACTCCATTGATACAGGATTCCCTGCTTCTCATTCCACTCTTTCTGAATTCATTACCACAACTTCAGAGGCCAGCTTCACTATATTCATAGCTAAAGTCCCTCTTCCAATGTGTGAAAGTGGGTAAAGGAAAGGTAGAATTTCAAAAGATTTTATGACCATGTCACTACATACTGACATGCACAAAGTGCATTACCTTTGTAGTCCACACCTTGTTCTCCTTAGTACTGCTGCAGCTACAGGTCTCTTTGCATACCAGGAAAAAGGACCAGAATTGTTTCTGGCACAGTAACAACGAAATATGCTAAATAACTACTACACAAACACTCAGACTGAAAAAAATCCTTGTTCATATAACCATGAAATTTGATAAAGGTATTTAAAATATTCACCACTGTTCTCATTTCTTATAGCATAGCCTTAAGTCTACTGACATTTCATGGTCTGTTAATACAGAGCACTTTAAAAATAGAAAGGTACATGTTATCCATTAAAGACTTTGTAGGCTCATGCATAAGATCGCTCATAGTGTAAAAATATAAGATTATTTAATGATACAAACTATAAAATTGAATCTTCAAGGTTGCTTCCAGTTCAGCATTTGAAAAAAGACTGCAAGATGTAACTTGTATCTTTCAAAGTTATAATCGGGAGGTATTAAAAGCACAGCACAGGGCACACAGGTAAAGGCCACTTGCTCAAGACTTCCCTCTGATGCATAAGTGGTCTCAAGTTTAACTGAATAGTTCGAGGGTTTGTTTGCATTGTATGGGGCATTTTTCATGCTTGAAACAAGCTTACTACCTCAATACTAAATCTCAATATGCATGACTCCCACATCCATAATGCAAAAATGTATCAAGGTGGTGTTGTCTGCTGTTCACTGTTCCCAACTTTATGCACACTGATAGGCAAGAAGGATATCATCTGGAAAGTTATAAAGTTGTAGGCACGTACAGATGACTCACTGCTTTCAGTATTTAATAGCAAACTATCATCTTCTTTGTCAACTAAGCATCCCTTCTTTATCTCCTAAAGTCTGGACTTCTGTGTCAAAATAGAAAAATAGCATATATATACCAGTAGTAAATCCTAAATATCAAACACATAAGAGAGTTATAGAGCTAAAATTACCCAGCATTAGTAAAACATTATTGTGCACCTTTACTCCCACAAGCTGCCCAATACTCCCTCTCCACAGGACTCAGTCTATGACCTCAAAAGCCTGACTAGCTGCAAAGAGTAGCCACTAAGAAAGGCAAAAATAAAATAAAAAAAAAAGGGGAGGAGGGGGGGAGGAAAAAGAAATGTATGTAGAGAAATGAAAGTTTTCCCTCAAGAATTTAGAATGAAAGCTAAGGATTGCTAAAATTCAGTCCTTTATATAGAAATGGTCCCAAAACATATAAAGCATACCAACTCCTGGTCATATGAATCTCAGAAACAAGTATTTCTGTCATAGCGAAAAGCAGTACAAAGTGCTTTTGCTACTTTTTTCCAACTCTGGAAAGCTCATATGGAAGAACATTTCTATATAGTGAAAGAGGTTTGAGTTTATTTGCAACTTTGTAATTTTTTTCCTTTTCCACTAAACCCTGGATAGTTGGCTTAGAACTAAGATGCTTCAATGTAAAGCAAAACCCTTTTAAAAAAATGCATCAATAAGTAATAGGAAATATCAATATAACTTTTTTTGTCTTCTTCTCTGTTACTTGCATATGAACAAAAATTACTGCCATCTGATAACAGAACTATGTTTAAAGTGATGGTTCGCTAGTGAAATCAGACAATTTTATTTCATTAAGAATTTAGACTGAGAGGAGTGGTGTGCATACTCCTATGTAGGTAGTTAGAAAGAAAAGGAAAGAAATTGGAAAGTGAAGGATTAGGAGTGTAATGCTATTTGGAGGGTAATATATTCTCTTACTTCTGACACTACTTTACTTAAACATCAGTTATTAAAGTTCTACTAAATAAAAGTATTTACAATTAAGACTGTTCCCATTTTAGATTCTTAACGTTGTTTCCTTTGGATCTAATTTTGCACAGTTAATGTCTCCTGCATTTCGGGAGGTTCCACACACCAAAGTGGATCAGCCCCACGGGTCAGGGAACACAAACGCAGCTTAGCCACTGTCTGATCGATGATACCTGCAGCACAGTTGTATTATATTGCACACGACAGATACAGCAGTACAAGGGAAGAACCTGCAGGTGCTGTATCGGAGTGGTGGTGCACGACACAGGAGGGATTTTGAAAGTGTAATGAAGTATTTGTCACCTTCTGTCATTGCAAGTCAAGAAACAGAAAGCAGAGACTTTCGTTTCCTAAAGGTATTTTAGAGTGTAGGCGTGCTACGGGGCATAACACGGCACCGCGGAAGTCCCACCGTAGTTTCAAGGTGCCCCCGGTACTGCTGCCGGTACTGATGGGTGGCAGGTCCGTTCCCCTCCGCAGGTCACATACTGAGACCGGGCACAATGACAGGGAAAGTACAGTCGAGACTACGGACGCGGTTGCGATACCAATGCCACCGCGGAAAGGCGGAGGAAAGGCAGCGCGGCTCCGGCGGCGCCCGGGCGCCCTCCGCTCAGTGGCTCCCCAGGCACCCCGCTGCCCCTCGTCCCGGTGGCAGGGGCTCGGTGGAGACCCCCCCACACAGCCCAGGACAACCACCTGCCCCTACGAAACGCCTATAGCGACTCACGAAGACTGTCTGCAGTAGCTCAACGCGTCTGCAGTCGCCGCAGGACCGCCCCAAACTTCACGCGTGTTCTGCCTAGACGTCGGTCTCGACAGGTAGTTCACAACACGCCGCAGCCGAACTCGCAAGTGCGGTTTTTTTTGCAAGCGAAACCAGAAGGATGATCGCTTCCCTCCTCCGCCGCGTCAAAACCTTGGACAAGGTACTAAACCGCGACACCTGGAGCCGACACGGCGCCTTCCCCTCTACCAGCCTCCAACTTCCCTGCAAAGCGTCAGAAATTAACCTCGCCGTGAGCACGAGCCCGAGCCGCGGTCCACGGATAGCCCTAACTAAGCAGCAGCCCCCCCCCGCCCCATCGCGGAGCGCCAGCACCGCCCCCAGCCCCGTCCCCGCGGCCACACGCCGGCAGCCGCCGACGGAGAAACTTTTCCGAGCCGCCCGGCGAGGCGGCGCCCACGCGGCCGCCCCGCAGAGTGGGACCGAGCCGGAGCCCACGCACCGCGCCCCCCGCAGCCGCGCCGGCCGCCCCGCCGCGTGGGCATCCGCCCGCACCGCTCCTACCGTGCGGGGGGCAAGTGAGGGAGGGAGCGAGGAGGTGGCAGTTACCGGCGAGCGAGCGCCCTTCTTGCAGAGCGGTCCCCTGAAGACGCCTTTGATGCCGCGGTAGTGCCCGTTGCTGAGGTGCCGGGAGCTGATGACCAGGTAGCACGCCATGCGGGCCCCCCGGGCGGGCGGGCGCGGGGCGGGAGGGCAGCCCGGCTCCTCCGCGGCGGCGGCGGCGGCGGCGGTGCTGGCCCCGCCGGAGCAGAAGCCCGCATGAAGGAGCGGGTGGAACCGCAGCAGCGATCTCCCCGCTCCCGTCTCATCCAGCGCCCGGGTGAGCGCTGCCAGCAGCAGGATGCACTGAAGGCGGCAGCAGCGGCGGCAGCCAGAGCACATCTGACGGAGCGCGGAGGCCAGTCCGCATGCTGCTCCACGGGTGGGAGACGGGCCGGCGAGAAGAAGGGCAGACCACAACTTGCACAGTCCGCCGCTGCTACGGCCCCTTCCCTCCCTCTCTCCTCCTCCTCCTCCTCCTCCTCCTCTTCCTCCTCTTCCTCCTCCTCAGACCAGGCCACCGGCAGCCGACATCCGGAGGGGAGTTTCTCCGCGGCAGCTGGAGCGGCGACTGCTCCCCATGGCTCTCCCGTGGGCCGGGCTGGGTGGTGGATACCGCCGGGCGCCGCGCACGGTCCTCGCCGCCCCGCTCCACTCCACTCCTGCCGTGGCGCCGCAGTCGGCGCCGCGCCTCGCTCACCTCCGCCGGCGGGGGGGGAGGCGGTGCGAGGGGGCGGAGGAGGGGTAGGGCCGGAGCGGGGGCGGGGGCGGCGGGGGGGAGGACGTGGTCCCTCGCCCTGCGGGGAGGGGAGGCGGCTGCTGCCGGCGACCCCGGGCGTAGCGGGCCGGGGAAGGGGGGAAGGCGGGAAGGTGGCAGGGTGCGCTGACCGCCTTCCTCGTCCGCTTCGCCCAACTTTCCCACCTTCGGGGTCGGCAGGTAACGTCCCTTCCCCGCCTGCGTCTGGCTGCGCTTCCACTTGTCCCCCGCATCCCCTCCACTCTTCATCCTTCCCCTCCGTTGTCCCGCGGGCTGGCCCTCGCCCCGACCCTCGGCAGCCAGGCGCGCTGACGCGGGGACGGGAAGCACCCCTGGCGGCTGGGAGCGCAGACCGGCCCAGGACTGTGACGGGGCTGCGCGCAGCTGTCCGGGATGCCTGGGCACCCCTGGCTTGTGGCTGCGTTTGTCTCCGTCGTCCCCCCTGAAAGCTCGTGATTTTAGGTGTCATTTAGACCTAAATGATTTACGGAGTTATGGAAACCTTCCACCACTAAATAACTGGAACAGGTTAGGGTGTTCTTCTCCCCTTCCGCAAGACAGGCGTGATGTACCTCGGACCCGCCCGTGCATACTCAGCTTCTTCTCTTCAGGTCACAAGTATTGTCTCTGCTCTGCTGCTTGCTAGGTCGATAAAAATAAATCAATAAATCACAGCCTTAGTAGTCACCTGCAGATCATTCATTTCTTCGAAGTAGGTTGCTTTAAACTGCAGATAAGAATTGTTTCAGTTTTTTCATTTAATCCTTTAAAACCATATGCTTTCAGATATTTGGTGAATGAAACTGATAAGCCACAATCCTTCTATCTTTCTATCTATCCTTCTATCTTTCTATGAACCTAATGTAAATAAAAGGAAAATCTCTCACAATCCACCAAACTATATAGATAAAAAGGTCATGACTATTCAAATGACATTTTTGACTGCATAAGTAAAATAGCATTGTACAGTCCTAGTATACAGTGTTGTATACAGTGTTTCACAATAAATATTAAATTTTATTACATGTGTGTATATGTGTGTATATATACAGTCAAATATATTATCATGTATTTTGTTAATAAATACAAAAAGTTATAAAGAAAACAAAACACATCTGAATTTGGAATAAACAAAGCTAGAAGTAATGTATTAAGAACATCTTTATGTTAACCATCATACAATGTTTTGCAATGTAAAAAACTGTTAGGTGGGGGTCAAATCAACCTGCTAATACCAAAGTGTGAAATAAATAAAAGGACTTGGCTCTTTGCAAAATGTGTGGTTGAGCTGTGGGACTCCTCGGGAAAGGGTGTTGTGGATCATAGATTAAACAGTCCCATGAATCAGTACAGATCAGGCTTCGAAGCCTGGGAACAATACAATGCCCACAAAAGACCTTTGGAAGACTTTTCTGAAGCAAGAAATTTCACTGTAAAGTGAGGTTTGAGGTATTATACTACCATACTGAAAAAGAAAAAAAAAATTATCCACTGTTAATTTGGTGGCAAAAATGAGCTTATATGATGGCTTGCTCCTACAAGTCACAGCTATGTGAGTGACTTGAAATATATTCTTGTTGGCATATATGTTTTCTTAACTGCAACTTCTTTCTGAAATAATTGCTCTGCAATCCTGTTAAAAGTATTAACTTCACTTTGGATTTTGGTCTGCAGCTTTGCTTTCTGACTCTGCACTGAATACGTATCTGAAAGTAAAGACAAGCACCTTTTTGGCAATGCAGTGAACTTCCCAAAGTTGCTGTTTTACTTCTCTAGGATGCAGCTGTTGTTTCTCAGAACAGAAGGACAATTTACATCTCAACAGCTTGCACAGAGGTCTCAGTTCCTTTTCTGTTGTGAAAAGACATGAAAAGTCCTTTGCTCCACAGACCTGATGTTCTGTTACAAGGTGAGGGAGAGGGTGCAGAAGACTTACACCATATGTGTACAATGGAGATGTGTGATTGTGTGTTGCAGTGATGTGGACAGACGGGCCATGTCACCTTCAGAGGAGGTTCAGCACAAGCTGAAACTGTGCTAATGCTTTGCTGTAGACTAAGGGACAGTACTTTTCTCCTTAAACTTACTGTCTTCCACAGTTCATTTACCAAGATTGTGTGAAAGGGAAATTATTTGCCCCAGAGTAGACTGCACAGTATTCATTTTATCCTGCTGAGGAGGATGATGTGCTCAATTGACCCTGCTGTGAAAAGTAGAAGTCATTTTAGGCTCACTTCACTTTGCAAACTCAAGGGAATAGTTACTATGACCACCAATCTAACTTATAAATAATCTGTAGGATGCAAGCCTGAGAAAATGAGATTAGGAGTTGTCAAATGGAATGATTAGTTATTAATTATATCACTCCCTGAACATTTCCCCAAGTCTCTGGAGATGCTGCACCTCCTTCTCTTTCATCACAGGTCATACAGAAATATGAACCTTAACTATTAGTAGCTTCATCTGGGTCCAATCCTTCACTACTTTAGATCTCATAAAGTCATTTTCAGCTGAGCACAGTGAATGTAAAATACTACCTTTCAGAACATTATGCTTTCTTTGCAGAAGTATTAGTAGCTTTTCAAGATGCAAGGAAGTAGAGAAGCAGGTCAGCTGTCACTAAGAGAGGATGATTAGAATAACAAGATTCTCTCCAGTTCATCTATCCTCTCAGTTTACACAATTTTTTATCATCAATAAAGACTACTTAGCATTTATTGTCCCCCTAAAACATCTGGAAGAATTTTCTTTTTATTCTTTGTAGGGATTGTCCTCATTGCACAATACAGTGTCTAAATGAAATGACCAGCCTAGCTCTAAGGCTGCTGGTTCTGGTATAAATATAGTCTGAATATCAGGCATCAGAGAACTATATTAATGCAGTTATATTACTTTTAATGGTTGAGCTAATGTGTGTGTTTCTTTGCAACCTTAGATAGTACTTTATAGACATACCTGTAAACCATGTCTGCATTGAGAATTTTATTGTAAATAAATTGTTGTTCAAGGATTGCTCCTAATGAGTTCCACCAGTACACCAAGTCCATTATACTGATATTCTCTGTTATAGATGTAAAAACTACAGTTAGCATGATTTGCCAGCTGCTAACCTAAGCATTCCTCATTGTGGATACAGACTAGATCTGGTTAAGGGTCCCAGTCCTAAAATGCTTTCCACAATCCCTTTTCTGTGACTAGAAAGAACAATGACATCCTTCCCCATGCCTTCAGATATGAGAAAGTTTAAAGATGCAAAACACCTTCTGGCACTACACCTCTAGAAATTTTATTTTCACTATCAAACAAGAACAGAGGGTGTGTAGACACACAGCTTGAGTACTGTTTCAAAGTCTGATTATTCTTCACTTGAGTTAGTTTAACATGTTTTCCAAAGCAGAAGAACACAATTGAACCCTATAGTAAAAACATACTCTAATACTGATGTGATTTTTACAGGTGGTCTTTTTCACTGTAAGGAGGGAGTGGAGGAGGGAGATCAACATCTTGACAAGACAATTCAGGTATAAAAACGCACAATGAAGTACCTGACCTATAACAGCAAGGTCTTAGTAACTTAACAGTATATGTTACCTTCAGACATAAAGGAGATTTTCAAGCTGTAAATCAAGTCCTGGTAATATATTCAGATCTTTGGATTATAAGTTCCTAAACTACATGTCCCTCCACCCTCAGTTCCTCTAACCCATCCCCCCAACCTCTAACTCCTCTCCATTCTGTTGGTCCCTAGCTACAGCTAATTCCTCTGGGTTCACATGATAAGTGAAGTCCTGCTCCACTGACTGTAATGA
This sequence comes from Empidonax traillii, assembly GCF_003031625.1. Classification (NCBI taxonomy): domain Eukaryota; kingdom Metazoa; phylum Chordata; class Aves; order Passeriformes; family Tyrannidae; genus Empidonax; species Empidonax traillii. The sequence continues at coordinate 295,542 of NW_020955705.1, forward strand.
CAGTTTTTGAGGTCCACAGAATCAGTTTCTTTAGAAACTTTCAACGTTAAGTGTGTTCATGTATGGTAACAAGCCTGAAATGTACTATTGCATTAGTTGTCCTGTTATTCTACTTGAATAGATCCCCTAATATCCCAAAAGAATCATAATTATTTGAAAATGAGAACCATATCTTAGAAATAGTCAACATTTCTGTAGGTCGCATGAATAAATTTTAGTCTGAATGTTTCTTTTTTTTTCTCAGTGAATCATGTATTTTGGGGAATATTTTATAAAGTTTGATTCTGGTGAATATAAAAATACAGGGTAAACTGATCTGCATACATTTTTGTTTTGCTTTCAGAGAAATGGCAACTTCATATCTGCTCTTTTTTCCCCTGAATCTCAAAAGACAACAATTATAATTTTTTCCTTAAAAGAAGTATTAGTAAAACCTTCATTATACCTGTCTTTATTTCATTATTTAATTTAGGATATTTTAGACCTTCCCTATTTTATGCCATTTGAAGTAAACATTAAACTGCTTATCCAAACATTTTTAGTCCCAGGCTGACTCTTTTAATCCAAACAGTAGTTACGTTTGTCCTGTGAATCACTTATGTAAGCAGCTTTCTATTACCCAAAAGTTGACTTTGTCAAAGTTTATACACTTAAAGCATTGATGGCTAAGTTATTCTACTCTCTAGTCCGTGCAGAATCAATGACACTGTTTTTACTTTGGATGGAGCTTTTTGGAACGTCTAAGTGCTGAACAATCACTTTACAGTCTGCAGCTTGCTTGTGTAGCCAGCAAGTACAGCAGTCTTCATGATGATCAAACCCAAATGCATGTCTATACATCAGGGAAGAGCAGTAAGTCATGCCCCACTTTCCTTATAGGCTTATGCACCACTGGTTTTAAGAAAGTCTTATAGCTGAAAAAGAATCTAATTCAAATAACTTATCCTACTCTAACATTCTTTGATATGTCTCTTAAATGACATTCAGGAACCTCTCCATAATACTTTGTCATTAAAAAAAAAAAATATGATATTTCCTTTGGAATTCTTGTGAGAATAACTCAATAGTGTAACCACAGTCATAGAGAAGAACACTAATAGGTGGTATTGGGGAAAATCACTGATTTCATAATCAGGTAAAAATATGCAATAAATCTATTGTTTTCAGAAGGTTGCAGGACATGCCATTCACCTAAATTCACAGATCAATAATAGAAATAAGATATTGACCCTATATTAATAACAGCTCAGTATTTCCAGAGTATGTGTCCAAGGATGTAACTATGTCTTCCATTTTCTATGCAGAAATAATATTCATTGGTTTCTTCTTATTCTTAGCTATATTCCTTACCTAAATTAGGATGGATATAGAAAGAATAATGGTAAGTAGCCACTGTTATGAAAAATACATAACAGAGTGCCAATTCTGTTTTAGCAGCAAATCCTTTCTTTCAGGAAGATGATATATGAAAGGGATGAAGGTGTTTTCATACACTTGCTAATTTATTATGTTTGCATAAATATTTAATACATCAATCTCTTTCTACAGGAAGAGTATGGTTTGCATTTCAAATCTTGTAGTTTTCTTACACTTTCTTTTGCCTAAATCCTACCAAAACTTTAATTATATGCTCAACATCCACAAGAAAGGTAATTCATGTTTTTTATTGCTTGTTGATGGTCATCAGACTGATCTCCCAAGGTTAGCATTATATGCGCTAGTGGCCTTAATATCTAAAAGGTGAGTAAAGTTACTGCATTTTTATTATTAGGAATTAGAATTGAATATTAACTGGAGAACAGATATCTTTAAATTACATTAAAATAATGTGAAGAGATGGAAAATATTGTCTAAACTCTCTGTAGCTAGCCATGATGTTATCCACAGATATCCACAGCCGGAGAGGCTAGCAGCATATATTTCAGACACAGATACATTAATTTCAATAACTGACATAACCACAGCTGTCAGTCCATTTTCCAACTCATACTCATTTAATTCAAGGAGTGCTCCAAGGACAACTATACTGAAACAGCCTAGGAGCAGGAGAAGACACCTATTGCAAAGGAATGATGAAGGCAACTTCCATCATGTAGATTTTTCCATCTGCAGAGTAAGACATCTCCTTTCTCTCAGTATTATCTGCAAAAGTATCTGCAATCTTACACTGCCACAGAGAACATACTTTCACACTTACTGTGTGCTCATACACACCTGCAATGATATCCATAGACAATTTCAGCTTGGTAAGTTACTATCACCCTTTTTGTCTGGCACTAGCATTGCCATAAGGCAGCCATAGACTGTCAGCACACATATGTTATTTCTTAATCTGGTTGCATCTGCAGCCATTGAAGCCTATTAATTGTTGTAAGATCATGTACAGTTTATGAAGGACTCTCAAGTCACATTGTCAGAGGAAAAGTCTCTGCCTTTTATGAATTGAATGAGAGTTCAGCTTGGGAAAAGAGAGTATCAAGGGGGAATTGTGAGATGTCACACAAGCTGCATAAAGGTCACTAATCTACAAACTCTATACATCCTGATCCTAAGACATAAGTGACAAGTAACTGCAGATACGTTCTCTGGGCAGAGGGCCACTTAGTATGGTGGTTCCCTAAGCCAATTCAGATTAAAAAAATTACAAAGAGAAAACAACTCCTTTGCCTAACTTGAGAAGCAATAAATGAATATAGATTCTGCTGAAATGCCAGCAATAAAATGCATTTTATATACTTATATAATTATTTTACATAAATATGAATCCCTATTGCATATGGATTATTTTATATATGTATAATTGTGTCTGATGTCCGTATATTAATGGAATAATATATAAATACATACTTAAATGCTTTAAATGTCAACATCTATACCAATTTATTTCCTGTGCTGTTTTTCTCCACTGAAGCAAAGTGACAATTTATTCTATTTTTTGGGGGAGCTCAGTGACAGGGAGGTGATTTAGCAGTCTCCAGCAAAGCAATACAGAACTAGAGTCTGAGATGTTCATACTCATTAAACCAGTGTATTACCTAGCTATCTCAGATCTTTATGTTTCCATGGAAGTATTTACTATGCACTACCACAAGATCACCCTGTTAGTTCTGTATTTAACCTGTTGCCAGTATTTCATCATCTGTACACATTAATACTTCAGTGGGCAACCTTTAAAAAGGCTTTACAAAGAAAGATATGAAAGGCACAGCAGAAATTTCAAACTGACAGTAGCATTTTTCCGCTAGAATCCTCTGGAATTCAGAAGTCCTTCATGTTATTAGGTATCTATGAAGCAATAGTTCTTTTAAAGACTGACACCTACATATTTACTCTAAAATAGAAACGTATACTAAGAGGTCTTGGAGTGTATTATGGCCTATTTTTGTTCCTTAGTAGGTTTAAACATTTCAAGCATTCTGTAACTTCCATTCAAGTAGTAGCAACATTTCTTTGTACCTTGAAGAAATTTGCTAATACTCTTTTAATCACTGAAATTTCATTAATAATTAGTAATATAGGAAATATTCAGTTAAATCAAAAGGTGAAATTCACTTCCTAGCAAAAAGCTAGCACAAAAATTGTACATCTCCTACCTCTCCCATGGTATCTCCTAAAATGTTGTTAAGTGTCTCATGACCTTGCTGGCATCAGCAAAGGTGTGGATATAATCTGATTTCATCCATAGTATGTTATCTATCAACTTGCTTATGGCCAAAAATGTCACAGTTTTCTGTGCAGAAATAAAATAGATGTTTGTTTCAAATAGAAATTTAGTCTCTATTTTTGTGGTCTTTTTGTGTTCTAATTATAACAGCCTAATTCATAAATAGCACATGCTGAGGTTTTGACAGTGAATTTCTGATGAAACACAGAGTACAAATTTTAATTACATGCAGTTCTAATACAGTGAGCACTGCAGCATTTCTGTCATCTTTGAAATGGTAACAAAATGTAAAAAAAAGTTTTTTGAAATATGAGCATGAAGGTAATGAGATCAATAAATGTCAGCTAGAAAAAGTAATCACAACTCCAGAGACTCACTAACCTTTCTACAAATTCCAGAAATAATAGACTAGCCTGGATGAAGAATCTCTAACAATGGGAAACAGATACAATTATAAGGGGAAAGCAAGCCAAAGACTGCTGAATAATACCAGAAGCATTGCCTTTTAAGTAAATGAGAGAAAAACAATCAATATTTTTGCTTTTCCTCCTGTGAGCCTCACCAATGCACTTTCCTTTGCACCTCCTTCTGAATTTGAGAATGAAATACAATGTAAACGCGTATGTACACCTAGAGTAAAAATATGAAATATGGCATAAAGTGCAGTGAGCGATAACGGTTTTCCAAACTGATGGCCTGATCCTTCTCTCAGAGAGACAGGAATGTTAGAACATTCGTTGACCTCCATATAAATTCCAGATATTTAACACTCCAAAGGTTTGGCGGTGTATGATTTCTAGACACAATTTATGCAAACCCAGAGCTTAAGCGTGAATTAATTCAAGACAGGAAACTGTGTGTTACGTTTTAATGCCCCTTGGTAGAATCTAACTTCTATAAGACAAAACATATTTCATGTGCGAAGTGTTAGATTAAGTAATATTTGAAATGGTAATGTTGGTATTTTTAATTTTTTTTTTTAATTAAAAATACAAGAGGCGTTGAACCTGAGGTGAAAATGGAAAAAAATAAAACACTTTGTCAAACCTATCCAGATAGGCAATAATTTTTTGTTTGAATGAACCATACCATTTTCCTGAAAATATATTAGCATTTTTTGAAGGATATGCAAAATGCACTAAGGATTTATGTATATAACACACTTATTTTAGGGAAACTGACTTTTAAAAAGAGGGGTAGAGATAACATGGAAATCAATTCTTATTTTACTGTCAATTTAGTCGTTTTTTTTTTTTTTTCCTCAGCATTGACTGAACCTTTTTGGATTTTGATACTGAAAATGGATGGGCAGAGATTAAGATCCAGTCATTAGTGTCCACTCAATGTTTGCAGGCATATGTGTGCTATTTTTAAAATTATGATTTTCAAATGGTAAGACAGGGATAAAACCAGCTGGAGGTATTAGCTGTTTGCATTTCATTGTTCAGGTGCTAATCTGAAGTAATAAATGCAAAAGGGTCCATGTGGAACACACAAAGTATTCCAGTATCACCATTAATTTTTATGTTCAATAGTTTCTCCTTTCTATCATTCTGTATGTCCTGTTGAAATAAAGGGAACCGAAGAACTAAAGTACTATTCTTGAAATTATGTGTCTAATTCCATACACATAGATTTTCTCCTTTGCTTTGCTTCAAACTACTTTTTTGTGTGTGAGTATTCACTTATGTACATGTGCATATAACATTTTTTATACATAACATTTTACATATATACACGTGTATATAACATTTTACAAGCACACGTATATATGTATAACTGTAGGTATATATAACATTTTGCAGGACTGGAGTTCCTGGAGAGAAGTAGCTCTGCAGCTAGTATGCAACCCAATATAAAGTAGCAGATACCTGTGATAACAACTTTTTTTTTTTTTTTTTTTTTTTTTCAGCATAGAGCAGAAGAAACATGCATCATAGAAGCTGGTTGTTGAGGGCCAGTCCAGGAGCACAAACTGGATTTCAAGTCAGTGTTATTGCCCGAGACTTGCCATAAATGTTCTGTGGCACCAGGAATATAGAAGAACTGCAGGAAGGGATGTGGACAGGAGCTTCTCTGCTCCAGCCACCCGTGGCTGTGGGAGCAGCTGTGGATCTGTGGGTGTACATTAGATGACTCACAAGTCTCTGGGTAGCTTTGGAAGTAGGTACTGTGTTACAAGACCAGATATATGTGTAACGACATAGGAGCAGCCCAAAGCCAATAGCAGTTGCTGGAAATATGCTGAATCCAGGTAAGGAAGAAGCTTTCAGCATTCAGCTTTCAGAAATATAGACAGGGTAAGTACCAGTTAAAATGCTGTGTTTTGCATTCTATCACCCTACAAAACACAAAACTCAAAACAAGTGCTGTGTACATGGGCACCTAGCAATGGTTTAGAAGCTATGTTAAAGGATAAAAATCTTTTCAGCCTATAATTTTAAATGAAGTGAGTTTTAGTCAAATCAGTTTTTTGCCTGTAAAGGCTTTGCTGTGGCATACTCTTTCTCATACAGGATTGCTCAGAGCACACTGAAGTAAAACAGACTGCAGAGAGCTGCAGAAGGATCCTGCAGGTGACAAAGCAGCAGAATAGGAGATGAAGCCCAATGTCAATAAACACAAAAACCACTTTTCCCTTGTATGGGAAAAGTAACTTGAAGTACTCATCCAAGATGTTAGTTAATTACCTATTGCCACTCCAGGAAGAAATGCTAAAGTTCCTGGATAGGGTTATACAAAAATGTCAGATCATTGCATAGCAACAGTCAAAAATGCCAGTGAAATGTTAGAAATTGCAAGGAAAGCATTAAAGGACAAAAAGAAAACATTCCAACAGGTTCTACAGAGCAAAGGGAAACTAGGTTGGGACTGGAGAAGTAGGAATGGTGCACAAGCTGAGCTGTGGATTACTGTTTCCAATTTCTCAATACGAAGAAGGATTAAAAAAAATCATTCAGAAGAAGCAAGCTTAAAACGAACAGAAAAAAGTTTCTTTGTACAATCCATCAGATTATGAATTAATTGATATTGGGGGTTTGTCAGCAAAAATATAAATGGAGTCAGTTCCTTTCCTGCTATTGAAGAGAAAGGTCGAAATGCAAATATGAAATTAAAAGGTGCCTAAACTACTGATTTGCCAGAGACTAGCTTGCTAGGAGAGCACAGGCAATTTTAAATTTTCTTGGTTCATGGTACTTTTCTCTGATGACCACTGTCAGGGATAAAATACTGGATATCACAGCACAAAAGTTTTTATGTTGTTAAATTACAATGCAGTTATAATTTCTGGTCTGAATGCTGTGCTTATTTGAATGCTGGGTAGAATTGTTATTCAAAGTGGCTTTGACAGACTGAAAACACAAGCTGACAGAAACCCCATGAAGTTCAACAGTTACAAAAGCAAATTCCCACAGCCAGTACACAGTAACTCCATGCAACAGCACAGACTGGAAACCAACAGGCTGAAAAGGAGCTCTCCAGAAAAGGACCTGGGAGTCCCAGAGAAGAAAGCTGAACTGAGTCAGCAAGTCCCCGTGGCAATAAACACTAACAGCATACTTCTCTCCTAGCAAGATTGTAGGCAACAGATCAATGGATGTGATTAATACCCTTCTCTTGTGAGACCATACCCAAGTACTGTGCCCAGTTTTGAACTCCCCAGGATAAGGAAGAATTTAATATACTGGAGTAAATCCAAGACACTGGATGCAAGGAGACAGCAAGGATGCTGGGCATGATGACGTTAATTATCTTGAGCTGTCCTGCAAAACAAAGCACTGCTGCAACACCAAAGTAGAAAGTGGGAGGCACTTCATATTTGGCATCCAACTGACTTGCCTGCTAAATGTCTCACTTTCTGCATTCACAGCACACAGTGATAAAAATACCAGAAAAACCAATGGAAACAAAGGAGAAAAAGTAAATTAGACTTCCATTTTATAACCCAGTGCGGATGTCTGAGCTGAGTCCAGTGAAGGCGTCTGAGCTGTGGCTATCAAGAGTGCAGATAGTGATTAGCTGAGTTTTGGACAGTACCATTCAGGAAAGATCTCTCCTTGAGCTTGAAAAACATTTCTTTTTTCAGATTAGATTTGTCCAAATTATAAAATTTAACTCTAACCCCAAAGTACAAACACTATGCACACATGCACATGCATGCTCCTAGTCAGCTGTGACAGTGGAAAACTGCTGCTTTGATGCTATAGCTTCAAGAAAAAAACCTTTACAATTGCACCAGAATTGAAAGTTTCCTCTATGACAAGTATCTATAAACCTTTAACTTCTCAATGCCTAATACAGCTATTCATCGATAGCTTTAGTTCTCGCTTCATAGAGAGGCAGTATCTCCCTGACCCCTCAGGGGAAGCCGAGTTCTCTGCTGTCAGACTGTAAGAAACAAGGTTTCTGCATGGACAAGGAGAACTGTCCCAGATGACAAGTGCCAAATGGAGGTAGAGAGAAATCACACTAAAACAAACTCCTTGAAGGACCTGAAGCTAAGATCCAGTTTGGATAGATCTATATTATCATGTTTTCGGAGGTACTTTTCTGGTAGATCGCATTAAGGAAGGTCTATTTCTCTAGTTTACCACAAGGTGGAGGTGCTGTTACTCAGATTCACTCATTAAGCGATCAGGAAAATGGTGGGTGTTGTACAACAGACACTGTAAAATTTTATGGACATATTTTAAAAAGTAATAAAAAATAATTGTATGCAACTGTGAGATATGATTTTATTAATATTATAAGCCAACTGTGTAATGACATAACCAACCATCTCTGAACCAGTGTTATTTCAAAATGCAGCAGTTTCAAATTTGCATTTGAATTACTGAATCCTGCAGATAATCACATATCTGTTGGAAGTGGAGATGTCTGATAATATAAGCTCACCAAAAGCATACAAAGTGATGGTTGCCAGAGTCAGATGGGTGCCACCTTCTTGGATATATTATTCTGAAATGATCCTTCCCTGTATTAAGCCTTCTGGAAGTTATTGCCAGTTATTATATATAAAAAAAAAAAAAGTTATAAAAGATGTTTTTTTCTGTAAAAAATAGAGGTCTGGTTGTTCTCAGAGACATTCACTCAGAGGCATACATCAGAAGATCCAGGAGGGTGTTTGCCATCAAAAGGCTTTGAAATGGCTTAATAAGTCATGTTTGTGGTATGGTCCACTTGTTTAATGCTTAAGCAGAGACAAATAATGGAGCCTTCATTTGGGCTTTTTGCATGAACCCAGCAGAACACAGTGATGAGCTGTTTCTATCCTCCAAAAGCTTTGTCTTGTGAGTCTGCATAGAGAGGTTCTTGTCCTCTGCTTTCTTTTATTTAAAACTTCAAAGGGAAAAGGTTATTTTTTTTCCTGCAGCTTCATTTCTTCCCTCACATATTCAACTGGTTATTTTGCTGGTTTAAGGAGAATTTGAAACATGAGTGAAATTGGTTTACCTTACTTAATAAGACAGACGTGGAAACAATCAGAAAGGAGAGCACTACAGAGACTTAAATTTTGATAGTTTTATGCCAGTTGGATACTTTTAATTACTGTTTGTTTTTCAGAAAGTAGTTGTTAGAGGTCTATTCACGTTGTTTAGAGGAAAGCACAAAATGTAACACTGATTTTTGATGGGCAGATGTTTGCCATAGTTCCCTATCTGAAACTGCTGGCATGTAAATGTGTTTATAGTAGTGAAGAGGAACATGTTTTGTGTCAGAAGAAATCTGTGGCAAAGGCAAAGATGCCAGTTGTTCGGGTAACAAATACAACCTCTCTGTCTCCCTAGAACTCGTCTTTGGCATTTACAGATGCCCTTCACCTGTTGGAGAGGCTCAAAAAGACCACTCATGCAGAAGCTGAAAAGTTGAGGAGGAACATGCCTTATGATGAAGTAACAGCTGCTTCACCTCATATCATGGTCTTCATAAAAAGACTCAGCTGATTTGAAGTAAATCTTGGGGTTTTGTGACTGTGGCTCTATCAGTATCATGACTCAAAATAAGTTCATATTTTCATGTTCTGCAATTGAGTGGTCTACCAAAATACATGTGATTGGCTACAGACATGGCAAATAGGTCATTAATCCAGTCAGTTGGGGATTATAAATTATTTGATCGTAAGCACAGGCACAGGTGTACAGTTGAGAGTAAGACTCCTGCAGCTTTGATTGTTCCCATTAAATAGATACTATGTATTTTTTATGTCAAGATTTTCACGCATTCTAAATTGAAGGTTATTTCTAAATTGAGGGTTATATTGCTTAAATTCTACTGATAAAGATAAAATGCTATACAATTAGGGGAAGACAAGCCCTTCAGATTTATTTATATCCCACCTAATGCAAATGTGAAGGTTTTTCTATTCCACATAAATATGCAATCACTTCCTTGAAACTTGCTGTCTGCATCAGCAGTTTCTCATGAGTTGTACAAGTTGCTCGTCCTGGAAAAAAAAATGTACAGCCTTCCCTTCACCATCAAAAAAACCCCACATTAATATAAATTGCAGCTCCTGGCAACTACAGGTGAGCATCAAACAACAGAAGTTACATAATTACAATTTTGATGTTTGAAGAAGTGAGCTAAATCCTACCATTCTTTCTCAGTTTTATGCAGTTTTCAATAAAAGTTCCCATAAACTTAATCCTAAAGTACTTGAGGAGGAATGAAGCAGGAGCAACCAACATTGGTCTACTTTTAGGGAAGTGAAAAATACTAGGTAGTAAATTGAAGCAACATCCTATCTATGAATTGATTTTTTTGTTTGATACTTTAATTGTAAACTGAACAAAATGTTTTATTTCTTTGGGGATGTTATTTATTTTTAAATTAAGCAAAACAAGTCTTCTTTTGGTGGGGGAGGGAAGGTCAAAGTTAAGTAATTTTTTTTAATATATATACCCTTTTTGTTGAAAATATTTGTGATGTTCCACACAAATGTTTGTACTGTGTTATCCTGCTCAAGTTATTTCACCAGTTGTAATCCAAAATGGAATTATAGATCCTGCAGATTTCTTTTATTGATTTCTTTTTTATTATTGCTACACATTTATAGCAACTTGAGACCCAGTTTAAAATATCGTGTCACTGATATTTTTATCAGTTTTTAAAGGTCAGGAGATTTATGTCTTCATCTGTAGATAGTTTAAAAGTTTTTTCTTTACCACAGCTCTGAAAGAATAGGATTTAGGTGTCATCCCTTTATTCTGATGCACCACTAAAAAAGATATGGCATCCTGCTTACCCCACTTAAGTGGGATAAGAAAGATTTGGCACTTTTTTTCTGAAATCATTTCAGTTGCAGTGGAGAAAAATCACTTAAAATTAACATGGGAATAGATTCAACATGAGACCAGCATTTGGCACACGTTTCCAGAATATTCTGTTCATTACTATGAAATAAATAAAAGAGGTAAGTCAACCTGGGAGATAATGCAGGAATGATTTTGATTCAGTAAACTCTTTGCGAGTTTGTTACTTAGAGTTCTGTGTCTGAAATACAAAGACTGATATTAAAACTACTTATTGAAGAAGCAAGATGAGACCTAAAGAGCACGAGGTTACAAAGGAAAAATACAAAACACATTTAGAGACCTTTTTGACCCAGACCTACAACTGACAGCAGCCAGAAAAGCAGTGCATGGACCTCTGGCACTGCCCCCATGGAAAGATGCAACATGTGAATGACTGCTTGGATGAGCTGCACACACACTCCACAAGAAGGTGCCAAGGGTGTCCTGAGCTCACCTACTGCAAATGACTAAATCCCAAGACACTCTTTGAAGACTGATTGTTGCAAACTTTAATATAATTAGCATTGACGCAACTCCTTTGACAAAAATACGCTAAATACCATCCCAAGTACACAAAGCATGATTGCTTAAAAGGCTTATATAATTTTAGTGTTAAAGAAATATTTCAGCACAAAACCAACTGTGTATTATTACAATTTTGCTCTGCACATAGATTGAGCCTTGATGCAATTACCAAGCTGACCAAAGCCCTTGTCAAGAACAGAATGCCGCTGTGTTAGGCAGCTCAGCAGATGTTTGATTGTGAAGGTCAGATTTCTGCTTTACTCAAATTGACAGTAAAGTATCACTATGCAGTGGATATGGATTTATTTACACTTTATGATGAGCTTTTAAAATTAAGTGGTTGTTCACAGTGTGCAGGAGTATTTTCAGGATTTAAAAGACAGTGTGCTAACAAAGATGAGAGCTGTAGAGAGTGGTGGGATTTTTTCAGAAACAGAAAAAGTTCTGTTGCAGAAATAATTCTACCTTATTTCATTATAAGACACCATCCTGGTTTAAATTAGGGAAGAATATCAGGAAGTCTTCTGTCTGAAGAAGTTGTGTGAAATAGTAGTAGTACCACAGGAGGGTTTTTTATTCTGTAATTGTGGTAGGACTATAAATTGGTTGTTTTTTTTCCAAAGCACACCATTTGAACTCCTATACATATTCAAGAAGTATTCAAAATGATAAATTTTGTAAAATGAAGAAGTAGAAATCTCAAAGGTAACCAAATAACTCGTTAATCTGTTTTCTTCAATTGTCAGGTAAAAAATATAAACATTAATATTAATGGGGTTAAAGTGGCTTTTTTATGTGTTATGCAAAACTGGAAAATCAGAAGCATTGTGTGTGATTCCTGCCACAGAAAACGAATGACATTAAAGAGAGAAGCACCAGAATAAAAAAATAAACTTAGCAGGGAAATGGTCTGCACAGATAAAGGACTGAATTTACTACCAAAAACAATGCTGAATGAACCAAAGCCCCTGATAAATTATCCTGAAGTGCTGTTGGGTAATTGTTGGAACCTTTTGTTAGCAACATGTAGCTGTCTAGATGATAATTTAGAGTACATATAGTCAATTATGAATTTCCATTCATTTCCATGTCTCATGGGAAAAGCATGAGAGCTGGAAAACTGGAAAGTAAAGGCACAGAGAAGCAAACCATGGTCTTCTTTAGCTGTTTTACTTTTTAAGATGGCAGTCTTGACTGAAACTGGGGAAATGCTGTTTTAAGTGGAGAACAAGTAGTGTACAAAACCAGAAATTTGAAAACAGAAAAACCATGAAAATTTGAGATTTGTGGACTGGACAGTTGAATCTTCTCTAGTCCTGGTAAGTGAAAGTATGGATTTGAACATATCTTAGAGAAACAGCTGTGCTTTGGAAATTATTTTTCTCTTTTTCACTCCAAAACCATCTGTATTTTCCTACTCACTTGCATAAACAGAAATAAGATAGAGCTTGTAGACAGTAACTACTCTTTCACCTCTCATCTGGCAATTTACAAAAGCACGCATTAGGCACAGTCTTGAGGGAATATTTTTTTTTTTTTTTAGCCTAAAAGAATATATATCAGGACAAAGAATGCAGTATGTAATTACACTTAATAAAATAAGGAGAATTGTTTGCTGACAACCTGCTAACAGTTTGCTAACTGCATTCGGCTTCTTTCCTCCGCCTAGACAGTAGCAAATCTAGGTTAGCTACTGTCTCCAGCCAAAAGGTATGGACAGATACAGATGGGCCTTATAGGACACCGATGGTACATGCACCTGTTCCAGAAAGCTGATCCAGATGCTCTGGGGCGAGTGGGATAAATTGGGAAGCAGAACCATGCCTTCAGCAAGGGCTGGGGAACATCCCTCATGTGTACCCCACTGACCTGGATGTGGAATGTGAGGGTGGTTCGCAGAGAGTCTGGACCTGCCAGCTTGTAAGCAAAACAGTGCATGTTTCCGGAGTAGGGTCACTCACAGAGTGCTTGGCACATGCATAGCAGTGCATACCATTGATACCTGCCACAGTTATATTTAAGTTGGTGAAAAATATTTCATTTAGTCTTGGGGATAATGAGGATATCTATGTGAGAAAGCAAAACCAACTGCATAAATCACAATGCTACCCCGAAAAATATATCACCACAAGAGGCTGGGACTGGAAACTGAGCTTTACTGAGGCTATATGTTCAAAAACTGTTGACTTGTGAAGAATCTGGGGCAAGATTCATTGCTAGGCAATCTGAATTTAACTTAGGTAAGAGATTTCTTAGATTTTTTGCTTTTAGCTCAGAAGGATTTCTTCTGCATCCTAGTAAATATATATTTAGCAACAGCATCTGCCACATGGAGATACACTTTTACATGTTTACAGTATTTTTAACGTTAGAATTTTAATGCAGTACTGTCTGATTGCATAGTACTGCACCATACAGAATAAAACCAAAACAAAAACTAACAAAAAACCCCCACCAAAAAAAACACCCCAGCCACATAAAGATCTAATTTTTTCATCTCTAACCATTATCATTTATGTCAGAAAAAAAAATTACCAGCCTCATAATGATTCATCCTATGTTCTCCTTTTGTGACTAGCAGTCTATGGGAAGAGATCATTTTGTAATAAATGTCAAAACACATGTTTTATCTAAATAGCTCAACATACTCTACTGACAAAATTTAGTTAGGGGTAATTTATACTCTTCAGTAGCCAAAGTAATCTATGGGTTCTTTTAAATTGCTTTTGTTTCCAAAATAAACTCAGTTGACTGTGCAGCATGAAGCAGAATTTAAAGTAATATTTCATAAATCTGTCACTGAAGATTAAAGTAATCTTTAATTTACAAATGCTGTTATCAGCTCTGTATGTTTATTTTTTAGAGCTTTGAAAATTCAAGTATCTCTCATGCCTCTACCAAAGCCACTCACAACCTCACAGAAGAAGAACAAGCAGGGCCAGAAATTGTCAGAGCAGCTTCTGTAAATCTGCACTCACTGGTGTTTTTCAGTACAGCTGAACTCAATAGAACGCAAGGGCAACCTACAAAAGGGAACACAAACCCTTTCTCCTGTCCACTCGTAACTAGGCACTTGAAACTTTTCCATGTTCCTTACACACTGACAGAAGGTAAATTTTGACCACTCCCACTATGTATAGTCAGCCCAGCCTCTCTTGCAGTGGTCCTTCTTCTAACTTTCCTTTTGCCTTGTTCATGGCCTCTGGGAACATTGGTGTTAAGACTATTTTTTCTTGCCGAGCTTTCACTCTCTGTTGCCCATCACTGCTCCACCTCTATGCTCAGACATAAATGAAATCCTCCTTTTTCATGTCCTCGTGGATTATCACTACCTTGTTTATGTGTCATAAGTATGAGAAACATCATAAAGATGTTGACTTCTAAGAAAAGCTTATTGTTCTGTTCGGTGAAACAGAAGGCAACTAATTTCAGTTTAGTGATGATGTAAAGCAAATTAAAGAAAACAAAACACCATGAACACATTTAAATGTAAAGAAATAATTTCAAATTGACAAAAGCGTACTTGCAAGCAGACATTTTAATAAAGCAAAAGAGTAAGTTGACAAATCAATTTAAACAGTATTTACAAACCTAGCAGTGAAAGCAGGCTCAGCAGTTCAGTGGCTGTGAATCTTCTCCAGCGTATGAGTACGTACCATGTACAGGCAGTTTCACCCTTCCCATATCCCACTGCTGGAACAAGCCTTTACTGTTAGTCTGTGTGATATTATTGACGGGATGTCTTTCAATTTAACAGTTGCATTTTGATAAAAGAGCTAAATACTGTTTTAGACAAAGGGGAAAAAGCAAAAGAGAATAACTCCGTCATCATTCACTTACTAGTGAATTGAGGAAAGACTCAGACTGCACAAAGATTGTGTGTGTCATAATAGGAAGACCCTGAAATTAGCTCTGTTGGTTAGAGCATGGTGCTAATAAGACCAAGGTTGTGGGTTCAATCCCTACATGGGCCATTAACTTAGAGGTTGGACTCGATCCTTGTGGTCTTTTCCAACTCAGAATAATCTGTGAAGTCATTACTGGACTCAACAACTTCTGTTTCCTGAATGCAGCTTAAATCTTCTTCTGAATTTAGCTAAAAAGTCCAGTTCTCTTCCCACAATATGTGCTGAAGTTTTGTGCCTAACTTTATAGATCAATAAACTTTTCATCCAAAGTAAAAACACTGTGCCCTCCTGCATTTCCAAAGCAAGCTGTTGTGCTTTTATGTTACCACTCATGCTACCTAAGCAATTCCCTATATTTTCCAGAGAACTACCTCACTGAATACATCCCAGTCTTTTGTCTAACCATGGTCACAGTGAGTAGGAAAATAACATATTTGGATTAGGTTGCTGGTATGCCAAGATCATCACCATTCATCATGATTTCATGGTTTCCTTGCAGTTTCTCTTTTGTGGCTGTGTTATACAGAAATGGATGGAACATCAAAGTGAGAAATTCTTTATTCTGTGCTTGCACATCACCTCACAGAATGTGACGGGTTCAGAAATGGACAATAATTGAATAAACAACTATACTGAGTTTAACAGATATTAAGTCATCGTGCACTGCACTTAATTACTGAAAGACACTGAATACATGCAATAGTTCTGTGGAATAGGTTATGGTTTTATTAAAGTTCAAACATAATTGCTCATATTTGTTCACAAGAGTCCTTTCCTATTACTTGTTACCTGGGAGAAGAGACCAACATCCCCACCTCATTACAACCTCCTTTCAGGTAGTCATAGAGAGCAATAAGACCTCCCCTGAGCCTCCTTTTCTCCAGGTCAAACAACCCCAGCTCCCTCAGCCACTCCTCATCAAACTTGTGCTCCAGACCCTTCACCAGCTTCATTGCCCTTCTCTGGACTCACTCTAGCACCTCAGTGTCTTTTCTATACTGAGGGGCCCAAAGCTGAACCCAGTATTTGAGGTGTGGCCTCACTAGTGCAGAGTACACAGGGAAGATCCCTCCCTTAGCCCTGCTGGCCACACTATGTCTGATACAAGCCAGGATGCCATCAGCCTCTTCGGCGACTGGGCACACTGCTGGCTCATGTGCAGCTGCTGTCAACCAGCACTCCCAGGTCTTCTTCCACCAAGGGCAGCTCCCACCTGTAGCACTGCGTGGGACTGTTGTGACCTAAGCATAGGATCCAGCACTTGGCCTTGTTGAACCTCATACCACTGGCCTTGGCTCATCAACCCAGACTGTCCAGATCCCTCAGTAGAGCCTTCCCACCTCCAGCAGAACGACACTCCCACCCAGCTTGGTCTTGTCTGCAAACTTACTGAGGGTCCCCTTGATCTACTCACCAAGGTCATTGGTAAAGATCTTAAATAGAACTGGCCCCAGTGCTGATCCTTGGAGAAAACTACTAGTGACTGGCCACCAGCTGGATGTAACTTCATTCACTACCACTCTCTGGGCTCAGACATCCAGACAGTTTTTCGTCCAGCGAACAGAATCCCCATCCATGCCAGAAGAAGCCAGTTTTTCCAGGAGACTGCTGTGAGAAACCATGGCAAAGGCTTTAGGGAAATCCAAACAGACACATCCACAGCCTTCCCCTCATCCCCTTACGCAGGTCCTTTGTCATATAAGGAGATCATGTTTGTCAAACACGACCTGCTTTCACAAACCCGTCCTGGCTGGGCCTGAGCCCCTGATTGTCCTCCATGTGCTGCATGAGGGCACTCAAGGTGATCTGCTCCACGACCTTCCACAGCACCAACATCAAGCTGACAATCTTGCAGTTATCTGGATTCTCCTTCTGGCTCTTCTGGGAAGGATGGGTATCACATCTGCTAACCTCAGGTCAAATGAGACTCCCACAGTGAGCCAGAACTGCTGATAAATGATGGAAAGTGGCTTGGTGAGCACTTCCACCAGCTCCCTCAGTTCCTTTGGGTGGATGTCATATGGCCCCATAGACTTGTGTGTGACTAAGTGGTGTAGCAGGTCAGTTACCATTTCTCCTTGGATTATGGGAACTTCATTCTCCTTCCCATCTCAGTCTCCCAGCTCTGGGGGTTAGGTACCCTGAGGAAAACTGGTCTTACTGTTAAAGACTGAGGCAAGGAAGGCATTAAGTACCTCAGCCTTTTCTTCATCCTTTCTCACTGTTTCCTTCTGCATTCAGTAATGGATGGAGATTCTCCTTAGGCCTCCTTTTGTTAAAAATGTATGTATAGAAATATTTTTTTAATGTCTTTTTCATCAGTAACCATATTAAGTTCTGGTTGGGCTTTGGCCTTTCTAATCTTTTCTGTGCATAACTTCACAGTGTCCCTGTAGTCTTCATGAGTTTCCTGCTTGTGGGAACAAGTTAAGCCAGGAGCACCTGCATTCAGTTAATTAGGATCAAAAAGGAGTGTTTTGGCCTTGACTGGTGTTTTTGATAAAGTGCTGTGTTCTCAAAGCGAACACCACTTAATGGTGTGTGCAGTCTGCATGTTTTTCCCATGGCTGAACACAGCCATCACATGATGTGAGGTGAATGTGTGGGATCAAAGCACTGGTTTAGAACGATCCTGTCAACGATTGTGAATGATTTCAGTTAACTAAAAGACAAACACCTGGTGCTGTTTATGAGAGAATATGAATAAAAGGGGAATGCTGGAAAAGATAGATGGACAAATCCCAAAATTGACTTCTGTTTGGTGTGCAGCTCCATTTCTTTCATATTTGCCTTATCTGCCCCTTCTTTCAAAGGCCATAAACTCTCCCTTTTTTTCCTTCACTCCAGACAAATCTTTCTGCTTGCCCAGATCAGTCTTTTTTCCCAACAGCTCTTCTCTTAGCACATGGGGACAGCCTGATTTTGTACCATTAGGATTTCCTTCTTGAAGAATCTCCAGGCTTTGCCCTTCAGGACTGAGAGAGAGATCAAGCAGAAGATAGTCACACCCAGCAGTGTCCTGTTGGTCCTTCTTCACCCTGGGCTTCTCAGAGGTGGGAATCCCTGAGTCATTCCTCTGAGGGTATTACCTTTATACAGTCCAAGTTCCAAGTATCCACAGGATGTGTTCACAGATGCTATTACCATAACTTGGGATCACATGTGTATGAGCAGTTGCTTCCTTTCACACAATTTGCCGCAGCAGAATTTTTGCCCAGATATGTTAACTAGGCAGAATTGTCCATGTGGAATTGAAGGGTGAGTTTCTAAAAATGTGGCCTATTACTAGTCACATAAAACTTTCTGGTCTATGGCTTTATGGAGGTTAATTTCCAGCATCCACATCTTTCAAGGTAGTCAATGACCTTGTCATTGTGGATACTTGTGAGGCATTGAAGTCCTCTCTACAATACTCAACTATGATATTGAAGAATTCTAATCTTCTGTCTTTAAGTCACACAGACAGTGTAATAACACAGGAAAACTGTTTCTGCTTGTGTTACCCAGCCTTCAGCTTGCTAATTAAACAGTAGCTAAAAAAAAAATAAAAATTTAGGTTGGGTGGACTAAAATCCCAGGTGAGCAAGATTCTATGAAGAATTGCCTTCTGATACTGCCAGTTAAATGACATGGGAAAGAAGATTTAGGTGATAGCAACTATAATTTATTTGTAGCTTTGTTCAATGCAAATGCCTCCTGGAAAAAAAGGAACTCAGAGAAGGTAGTTTGTAATGATCTTTGTCTGGAGGGAAATAACTATCACCACAACCAATGAAGTAATTACCTTCCAAAAAGCACTGAAAGATGATGTCACATAACAGAATTAAGAGATAGAACCCAGCAGCTTTTGAAGATGATTTCATTAATTATACCTACACTAAAAAAAAAAAAAAAAAAGCATTCTTACACTCAAAGATATAGGAAACTTTATTTACAAGTTTCTGAACTAAGTTGTTACAATAGAACTGCTTCGATTTGCTAAGCACTTATTGTAATGCAAGTAGGTTATCTTGTAAGCAGGTAGTTTTCATAATATTAAGGTTCTGTATCCAACTTTTAAAGTGCCAAATTAAAATTTACATGGCAGAAGTTCAGTGGGGTGGTTTGTTTATTTTTAATTTCAGTTCAGACAGAGGTCTGCTGTTTAAAAAGTGATAAATTCTAGGGCCTTTGCCCTTTTTATAGAAGCTAGTAAATAGCAATTTAATTTTTTACAAGTTAAAAAACCCTCATTCTGTTAGTTTTAGGTTGAATAATGGTCATACCAGAGAAAGGATATTCAAGCACGGATAATACAGAGTGTATTAAAAATACACCTCATCATTATTATAAGTATCTGAAAAGGTTGTTTTAAAAATGAGCATAAGATAAACATTGTCTATATCATTGCTTTAAGCATTTTAGTCAATACCTTCCCAGATTAAATTCTATGAGATAATTACAGGTATCAAAAAGACCTTTTCACAAATTCACCCTTTTTTTTTTTTTAAGTAATTTATTCATGAAAACTACTGCAGATGAAAAAAATCATGTCTCAAAGGCAACACTGTTATAAAAGACAGCATTGTGACTCAGCACACTGTGAAGCAAGTTGTAAGTCCTGGTCTCATAGTCTCTTTCCCTCTCAAAGCAGGTTGCACCTTTACAAATGGCAAGACCAAGAAAAGAAAACTAAACACAAGAGGAGGTCAGAAGACTGCCTTGTCACCAGCAGGAGAGTGCAGTGAACCACCAATTAAGAAAAATAAAACTTCTTTTCCATTATTTTTTTTCCTCATATATATATATATATATAATTCTGAATTATTAGAAAAATAATCAGATGTCAGTTGTATTAAACCCAGAGCTATGCCTTAAACCACAGTGTTTGTTTGCATAGACTTTGAATCTGAAAGAGATGACAGGTAAAGGAGAGATGGTTGCCTTATAGCTTGTAACATAGGACAGTGTGAGGGCAAAATTTGGTTCACATTTTTGCAAGTATGAGTCAGTTTATATCTTATTCCTTTTTGGCATTTGGTATCTCTAGAGGTCTTCATTAATCCCTTGCAAAGTTACAAATCCTATCTACTGTGACAATGTGTTGCTAAGAGTTAGTGGCTTCAAGGCACTGGATCCAAGGAGTCAGCCATGATCACGGGTGTGTTTTTGAGCTCTGCTGTGTATTTAGAAATGTTGGAGTTTGTAGTTACTTCCTTGACAAAGAACAAGTGCCTATTATGTACCAAGTGGGCAGATGAGTGGATTAAAGCACAGAAATTAAATAAAATGTAAATACTCCAAATGAATAAAAATGTAATACTCTGAATTAAGGGATAAAATGCAAAATGCAAAGAACATTCAGTCTACTGTTTCATAAATCACCTTTGAAGACTGCTAAAAGCTAACTTTTTGGTGAAATTGTTTGGGTTGAAGTAAATGGTGCATCACAATTATTAAAAAATGTAAAATATCATTTATGTATCTAAAGGATCACTAGCAAAAGGAAAAGCAATTTCAGAAGTAAAAGATTGTTGCATGCTATTGCTTTACAGACTTATTCAAAGCAATCTTTTTAAAAAATGCCTGTGAGTGCAAAAAAGTACACAGAGAATTTTAGGAGCATTTTGCAGTGAGTGTAATAAAGATGACCTTGGCACATTACAGTACAGGTTGATAGAAAGCACTAAAAATACTATTCTTACCTCAAAGAGTCACAGCCCTATACAGTAGAAGAAAAAAAAAGATATACTCAGTGATGTGATGAGTACAACTATTTATTCAAGCAACACATACAAATTATGATAAAAGGTTAAGTTTACCACAATATAGTGAATGACAAAGCAAAGTTACCAGACCAAAATCTGCTCAGTTGCAGCTGGTATACGCTGGTATGAGACCAATACCCAGCATTTGCTTACACAACATGGTTGAACAAAAATGGCCATTGTTGGTCAGATCAAAGGTTCATCGCAGTGCATCCTGTCTCTGACAACGTCTGATAATGAATGACCAGAGAATAAAAACAGAGGAAGAACATAACAATATTACCCCCTGTAGTCTTCCAGTCCTACATATCTATGATTTAGGGATTTCTTAGGCAGCAGTAGTATCTTTGCACTTCACAGCTCCTGAGGTTTCACACACTCTCACAGAATTATTTCTTCACCTCTATTGGCTTGCATACAGATTTGGAAAAGAGAAGAGTGAACAAGCAAATAAGGAGATGTTTCTCCCCTGGGTTTTCTGCAGGAACATAGTCTTGTAAAATGTATTACAAACTGGGATTTTCAAGCTTAGTGTTATCATGGATTCCCACACTGCAGGCTTCAAGTGTGCTGGATGTGTGTTGGGGCTGGTGCTCACATCTGCAGACCTCTGATTTCTGCTGCTCTAAGTGTTGTTCTGGACATCACCGCTCAAGCGGAGGGGAACCAGCCTCACAGAGAACTTGTGGGGTTTCAGGTTTACTCTTGCAAATTAATGTAATGAACCTAAAAAAGTAAAAAAAAAAAAAATCATAGCTAGACCAAGAACATGTTGTGTTCTATTTAAATTCAAAGTAGTGTGAGATCTGAGCCAAGGATAACCTATGAGAATAGATAAAACAATACAGGGGAAAAATGCAAGACATTAATTAAAGCCAGAAAAATTATTATCCAAGTGTTTTCATACTAATAGGTATTAGCTGTACAAGTGAAGAGCAAGTTGTCTGCTTTTTTAACTAAAGTATTGATTTGTCATTCTTTATTTTTCTCATTTTAATGTTGTACTGAGTTTTTATTCATATGAATTGCAAATATAATATCTTGAATGTCTTAGCCTGAGATTTTAAGTTTTCCTACTTCCTCAACAGTTTCATAAACAACAAAGTTCTTTGTGTTCTTTTGTTCAAAGTTCGAGGTTTGCGAAACAACCAATTTTTCTGGGACATGTCAAAAGGGAAACTGAATTAATCCTGTACTTTCTTCTATTTAGTACCAAAATAGCATTAAAGTAATAGAGCACACAGCATTTATCTTCACTGAGATTCAGCAAAACACTCAATCTAATCCCACTGACTTTAAAATAACAAAATAAACATGAACAAAACAAAACAAAAAATAAAACGCACAAAAAACAAACAAGCAAACAAACAAACAAAAGAGATAGGTGTCTCAGATCTGAAGTACTCTAACACAATTAAGAATGAAATAGAATCTCAGCAGAACTAAGTGACCAATTCACCAGGAATCCAGCCAGCCACATCCATAAAGATCTGTAAAATGCCATCATCCTTAACATCCTCTGAAAGCCCAGTCAAACAGATGTCCTTTGCAGTATGCCCAAAAGGTCACCAAATTCAGCGTGTTTTGGCACAAGCTATGGAAGAGTTTGTTCCAGAGTCTGAAACCATCTCGGATGGTGCCCTGCCAGTCACCTTTAAAAAAATAATTAGAAGGATCCAGCTACAGTGCCCCTGCTGACTGCAGCTGCTGCTGTCTGGCCTGGAGAAAGAGGTGATTCCTCATTCATTCCCCCTGACTTCTGAAAACTACAGGGTCACACAGTTCTATTCAGTGAAACTCATGTTTCTAAATATAAATTACAAGTGCTTAAAGCATCAACTGAGCTGCTATAGACAGTCAGTAAAACTATATTTAATAGTTTGAAAGAGACCTCCTTTTTGATGACTGTTTTCATTAACATCATTCAGTCTACCTGCATACATTACAGCAGGCAAATTCATTCTGTTCATGCAGAAGTGTTATTAGGCAATCTAAAGTGTCTTTTTTCTATTTATAAATATAAAGGCTTTATTAGATTAATTACATTAAAATAATGTTTTGCTATTTTTTTCCAAAACTTTGTGTTTAAGTATCAAGGATTTCTCCAAGTTAAATAACAATATGCAACTAAAATATCTTCAAAATTAGTTACAAATGCAAGCCTCGGCTCAGAAAAACACTTGAGCCTTTGCCCAAATCCCACTGACACTGAGATAAACAATATTTTATAGAAGAGCAAACTGTCACCTTTTAGTGTTTAGAAGCAGCTTTCACACAGCTTGAGTAGTCCTTAACTCTGTTTTAAGCCTTGACCTATGCATGTGGTGATGGAAAAGGAAAACTATAATTGTTATGGAAGCAGGGAGATTGATATGCAAAAAGAAGAGTCTGGAGAGCTGTGGAGGATTGAAGGGAGAATGATGGGAGCATTGTTGTTGGCCAGCATCTAGGCACCATCCACCTACTTGCTACTAAACAGTCTGTGTAAGGGGAGGAAGCAAGACCAGTTGTTACCCATGACACCATAAATTACCACATTGCCCAAACTGAAGATAGGATTAACCATGCTAACATTCTTCATTGCTCAATCTTTTTTCTTCTTGCCAGTGGAAAGTACAGGCTGAAGTATAACACTTACACTTTTACATACAGCATTCCTCTTGGTGAACAATAAAAACATTCATTTTACAAAGGCAGACTTAGAATGAAGGATTGGTAGAAGCCTTTTCAATAGGAGTTCAAAACCAACCAATATAGTCTATAACGTCTTGCTACATTTTCACACAATCTTTGCCAAAGTTAATTTTTTACTGGAGGAAAAGGAGGAGCAAAAGGAGATCGCTGTAGATGTTTCCATCAGTACCAATTACAAAATTTGTATGCCTGCAGTACCTGTGACCCATGCAAA
Organism: Empidonax traillii; assembly: GCF_003031625.1. Taxonomy (NCBI): domain Eukaryota; kingdom Metazoa; phylum Chordata; class Aves; order Passeriformes; family Tyrannidae; genus Empidonax; species Empidonax traillii. The sequence goes on from NW_020955705.1 coordinate 319,589, forward strand.
GAATTTGCAGAGGACTGCCGCAGTTTCCCAGTGGAAAGCTTGCTAGCCAAATGTTAACCCAAATATTATCTGAGCTATCAAAAAAGATATGTCTACAACTGCAGGAGTTAAGAAGACAATAAACCTGGTTATTTTGGGAAAAGTGAGACCTTTTAATCAGTTCTTATGTCAATGTCCTCTCAGGTTTTGGGGGGTTGTTTGGTTTGTTTTGGTTTGGTTTTGGTTTTGTTGGTATGAGGGTGTTCATTTGTTTGGTATATGGTTTGGTTGGTTTTGGTGGTTTTGTTTGTTGGGGTTTTTTTGTGTTTGTTTTTTTTTTTTTGTTATAGGGGTTTTTTGGGAGGTTGTGTTTTTGTTGGTTTTGGTGGTTTTTTTGGTTTGGTTTTTTTTTTTTAAGGATGGAGATTTTGGGGTTTTTGTCTAATATATTATATGTATCACTGTCTTGTGTTTACCTGATAAGGCTTTGGTAGTAGAGGCCTGCAGAAGTGGCCTCTGTGAGAGAACACCAGGAGCTACCCCTATGCCAGATAGAGACTGTTCCAGCTGCCTCAAAGCTGGACCCACTGCTGACCAAAGCTGAGCCCGTCAGCAACGCTGGTAGTGTCTCTGTGATTACATATTTAGGAAAGGGTAAAAATTGCTGCACAACAGCAACTGGGAGAGACAAGTGAGAATATGGGAGAGAAAAACCACAGACACCAAGGTCAGTAAAGAAGGAGGGGATAACCTGCTTCAGGTGCCGATGCAGAGATTCCCCCGTAGCCTGAGGTGCACACCGTGGTGAGGCAGCCTATGGAGGTCCACAGTGGAACAGAGATCCACCTGCAGCCCATGAAGGGCCCTGCACTGGAGCAGGTGGACGTGCCCCAAAGGAGCTGTGACCCTGTGGAGAGACTGCACTGGAGCAGGTTTGCTGATAGGGTCTGTGTCCCAGTGGGGGACCCATGCTGCAATAGTCTCTTCTTGAAGGACTGTACCCCATGGAAAAGACCCATGCTGGAACAGTTCATGAAGAACTGCAGCCCATGGAAAGGACCCACTTTGGAGAAGTTTGTATATCCCATGGGAGGGACCCCACAATTGGAACAGGGAAAGAGCATGAAAAGGAAGGAATGGCAGAGACTGCAGCTTCCTTTTCCCATTCCCTTGCATTGTTTGGAGGGAGGACATAAAAGAGTTGGGAGTGAAATTGAGCCTGGAAAGAAGGTGGGTTTAGATTTTTTCTTATTTCTCATTAACCTGCTCCATTTAAATGGAAATAAATTAAATAGTCTTCCTCAAGCTGAGACAGTTTTAGCCATGATGGTACTTCCTGAGTCATCACACTGTCTTTGTATCTTGAGGTTTTTTTGTTTTCTATTGATGGAGGGGGATTGAGAGAGTGATTTGGTGGGCAGCTGGCAGCCAGCCAAGGTCAATCCACCACAACCATTATGAAAATAAGTGAAATATAATTATTATTATGAATTTTAATTATGTATCTGAACATTCAGAGAAAAACAGACCACATGCCAACACCACCAACTTAAAGCATTTGTTAAGCAGCACTCACAGACTAAATCATTGGGACTGGTTGTTGTCTATTAACCTAGGGCAGCCTCCTACTTCTGTACTTCAGTAAGAAACAACATGAGTGATTGGATGAGCCATTTGTCATACACAGTAGAATGAATTATTAAGCTTAAGGAACATGTCATGTGCTAGGCAAATGCTGGTCAACTACATGCTTCAAAAAGAAGATACCCAAAATGCAGAAACCTCAAAACATATTCTTAATTGAAATGTGTTTGTAGTATCATTAATTGTTTCCAGTTCCTTTCTGATTTAGTGGTTTGCTCCTTAGTTTTCTATAGTCCTTAAGACCGTGGAAAAACCAGATCATACATCAACACCTTCCTTTCCTTTCTCAAACTGATAGAGAGAAAATCAGCTGGGAAGGAAACTCATTATTCAAGCAAAAAAAACAGACATCAGCATACCCTGATCTCATTTGTGCCATTTCCTGCCAAGCTATAATTTGTCTTTTCCTATCTTCCTTGTCAGCAGGAACTAATTTCTATGCTGGAGGGTTTTCTCTTCCTTGTGGAGCTTGATGCTCTCTTTTTCTAGCTTTTGGCACAATTATATTTGGAATTTGCGAGGGGGACTTCCAATTCAGTTTTAAAATTCTGTCCCATTGGGAATCCTTGGAAATGTGCCTCTATTTGCCATACAAAAGAGTTCAGATACATCCACTACATCTCACAAAGGTGTAGGGAAATATTTGGACATACTGGGTATCTAAGACCCTAGCTGCAATCCAACAGCGTCTGTAGAGGTGGTTATCAAGCTCATGCTCTTATGTTTCCCAGGTGGCTTTTACAGTTCCATGGTAGATAAATCTCTTGGCTATCATGATCATCGTGTTACATAAGTGAAGGTTTTAAATGGCAAGGATAGTTCTGCTCAAAACAACATTTTCTGATCAAATTGGTTTTTTGATCCAAAATTATTTGCTATCCTTCTGCAAATCTTTACCATGATAAAGCATCAGCAGGCAGATGATTAACATCTCTCATCTGTTATGACAAATATCTGCATGCCCTGTAAAATGCTTTTCTGCATTGGATTTGTTGTTTAACAGAATATAGTCCACAAAATGCAAGGCCAACTGCAAGTACAATGTCATGAACAATATCACATAATCCTACTCTTTCCCCAAAATCAGTCCCTCAAAATATAAAATTAACAATATTTTGTCAAATTTTTTATCAAATTTTTGAAGCAGGAAAAGACTCTTTTTTGCACAGTTCATATGCAGAAATGTGATGTATTATTTGCATACGTGGGAGCCCCTGGTGGTCTAGCGGGTAAAGGCGCTGCACTGTCACTGCAGAGACCCGGGTTCGATTCCCGGTCGGGGCCACTCCCCGGGCAGATGGAGCTCGTTAGCCCTGTAAGGCAATCCATCTACATCCTGAGGACCTCGCTGCCACCGTCCAAGCGTGCTTGGCCCCGGCAGATGAACCTCAGGATTAAAGGGTGGGCTCAGTTCCGCGCACACTGTGTCTCACCTAAAAAATCCAATGCGCAGGCTGGAAGGTGTAAAGACCTTCCCCGGTTCTTCGTTCGCGAAGACTGGCCATTACTTTACACCCATACGTCTGAACACAAATACATATACGTAAATAATCACATGCAGTTGTCTCATTTTCCCTTTTAATTCACAGTTTATTTTTCAAGATTGAGCTCTTTGCAGTAATATTCTGAGTCAGTCCAGCAGCAGTGAGAGATTAAAATATGATTGAGAAAAAAAATAGTGTTGAAGAGATGTCTTTGTTGTACCTACACTTTAATTAACAATTGAAATGTTTGACATCAACATAGTACCACACTTCAGTTGCAAAATCATTACTTGACGGTGCAGTTATAAAATGAATATTTTTTTTCCTTTTACAAATATGAGAAACATACATTTACGAATTAGAAGTCTGGTGAGAGTGTTTTGCTGACCTGAGGAATACGTGACTGATCAAAGACCAGAAGCCAGGGGCAAGGCTGTGAAAGGCAGTGGTTTTTTGGTGGGCCACCTCTCAGCCAACTGAATACACCATCAGATATAAGCAAGGAACAGGATTATACTTTGTCACATCTATGATTAAGCCTACTTAATACTTTTCCTTCTGAAAGCAGATGTTACAGCTAAAACCTTTAAGAAAGTAGACTGCTTAAATATTTAATCTTTCATGTGTTTTGCATATAGCAATAGTAATTTCTTGAAGTTCCAGTAATAACTTTGTCAGTTTAATTTAAAAAAACTTTGTACTAGGCATGTTTGCTTTAATCATACTTTCAGTTCTTTGGGAGAAGTCAGTTGAAGCATGAAATGACATTTAATTTTTGATAGGGATCAAAGAGGAAAAAATCAGGGACACAGCCACTGTTTACTGCTTATTACCTATAACAATTTACAAACTGTTACTTTCATCGTAAGATTTTTGCAAAGACAAATATTTATTTGACATTAACAGACATGAATAACTGCTTCTAATGATGTGAACACAAATACTTCATACTTTATTAAAAAGAAAAAATAAGATAAAATTAATTCTGACTATCCAAGTGTGAGAAGGTTTGACTACATGTGGTTGTATATATTTTATACATATATTTAAATATAAACACACATATATGTAAATATATTGAAAAAACTGCAGAGTTTGAAATGGAAGAGACCTGTTGACTTGCCTTGTTTAGAACTTCCAAAAAGTAATTACACCATAAAATCTCTTTCAAATTTCGTATAATGTCTTTGGGGGGTGATAAAAAGAAAAAAGAAGAAACAACTGAGGAGAAGATCGAAATAGTTCTGAGACACTGCATTATTAGCCCAGTTGGCATCTTTCAGGATGTTACAGAAGGGAGGGAGGTATTCTGAAAACATTTGATAAAGGTGACCTTTGAGAGACACCCAGAAATGTTCTAAGTTGGAATCTTTCACTATTAGTAATGCCTCACATCCTAATGTTGAAATCTGGATCCAGAGCCAAATAAAACTTTCAGAAGTTTCATGTATTTGTAGTATCACAAGGAAATGAGACACCAGGCACTTCAGTTCTGGACTGTGATCCAGAGACCAGGAGACGTTAATGGTAGGTAGTTTGGTCCAGAATGAAATAATTCACAATAGAAAAATAAAAAATGATTTTTACACTGAGCTAGTGTGAAACAAATCCTTACCTCTTTGCCAAAGCCTTAGTATTGTATTAAAGATAGAAAAATCCACCAGGAACTACAGTTATCTTTATTATAAATGACCATAGATAGAAAAGTAATATAATTTTTTTTATGGGAAATTTTCTTTCAAAAGAAATTTTCTTTCAAAGAGAGTTGGGACTCCATGGGGTTTGGTTTTTTTTGGAAAAATAATAGGATTATGGGAAGTATATTACTGATATTTTTATCTAAGAAAGAAAAGATTGGGAAAAAGTATCTTTCTAGGGCACACTCAATCTTCTTAAAATCTCATAGAGGAAAGTGTTCAATGTTAGAAGAATAGTTCTAAGAGTACAATCTAAATCATCGATCAGCTTGGAATTAACAATAGGGATAGTTATCTGGCACTAGAGATTTATTGAGTTTTTTTACTTTCCATTATTTTATAAGAATTTATGGGGATTTTATGATGATGAATAAAGCATTGCTTCTGTAAACATACTTTAAACAAGACTAAGCAGTTATGAAAACTCATGGAACAAAGACTTAAACCTGAATTTCACATACCTGCATAAAAGAAATATCTTTCATGTACATGTGTTCAGATCTCCTTTTTAATCTTCTTCATACCTTTTTCCCCCATACTTTTTCAAATGTCTATCTATTCTCTTCCAGCGCTTTTAACAAATTATTATCCTTTTTCCCCTCAGATCAAAACTGTAATTTTTCATGATGTTTCTCTTTAAGGCCTACTAGGAGTCTTGATGAGTTAGATTAATATTTGAATGCAAAATTGAGGCCCACTGGTTTTATTTACAATTAATTATTCATAATAATACACAATGAACACAAGCAGATATCTTTCGTTCATTCTAGTATTCCTGAAATGAAGGAGATTGAAAATGAACTACAGAAAAGGCTTAAATCAAAAAGTTGGAAATATAGATGTGTGACAGCAAGAATCAATTATTTATATTCCACTTAAGAAATATTTAACCATTCATTCATCCTGAGAATACAGACTAGTGCTTAAAGCACTTAACTACATTATAGGAGGGAATAGTTTAGATCCACTCAGACAGAGACAACAGAACTATTTGGGGCTCTCATCACCAAAAGTGCTCAGGGCTCTCCCACAGGGGAAACCATCAGCCATACCAGAGACTTGAATCACAACTTTTGCAGACTAGTTCTTTATTTCAATAGCTTTGTTTTTTTAAAGAAAAATTATTTCTAAAGTTAATTTGTGATTTGATTTAAACCAAAACAGTTCCTACTTCACTTTCGTTTGGTAAAAAGAAGGGTTAAATTTGATCTTTTCACTGGTCTTTGCACAGGATCTTTTCACTTTTAATACAGATCCATCCAGGCCTGCCAACAGTGGGAGGGCAGTGTATGAGTTTTGCTCTAAAGAAGTCATCATCAACAACATATATTGTCTCTGTAGTGACCATCTATAGCAAAAAGTTACCAGGCTGCAAGGACAGCTTTGCAAAGACAGATGCAGCTTCTCCTGGCCGTGGCTCGTGGCTGTTGCAGGGACCAGTCTGCAGACAGAACATGGCTTTGACTCCACCATGTGGCCTCACACTGACACATGCAGATTGTCGATAGAATAAACTCAGAGAACCACTGCAGTAACTTCCCTCATTTAAGCCAAGAGAAATATAGCAATTGACTGAAATACTCTATTACTGTATGTATGGGAATGACAACTACAGAGGATGACATATTATAATAATATCTGAAGATAAGTTTCTGCTTCCATTATGGTCTCTACAGAAAAAAAATTGTTGTGTGATACAATTATTTTGCCATCTTTAGATCAGGTCTTCCCCATTTCTAGACCTTCTTCAGATTATAGTATAGCTTCTTTTTTTTTCTCCCCCAGGTTTCAGTTTGATACTTCAAAATATTGCCCTGGTTCCCCATGTAAAATTACCTGAAAGTTCAAATATGATCAACAAGAAATCAATTTGGACCAATTCTGCTTTAATCAAGAGCTGCTTCTGCCTTGATGGGTGATGGAGGTTAAAGGCTACACACAATAGAGCAAGAAGTGATGAGTAGAAGAACTCATGGGGTGAGATAGTAAGGGCTACAGTCACAAGGAGAAAGCAGAATGATCAGGAGCCCACCTCATATGCCTGATACACACACAGAGGAGGAAAAAAAAATGGATGCAAATGTGGAGTGATGACATACCCGGACACTCAGACATACAGTGGAAGTCAGCACAAAACTGGAGTGCTGAAGGGATAGATGCTCTTTAGGAAGATCAGTCAGGGTAGACAAGCTGGGCAAGTATACTCTGTGCAAAAGAGTGGCTCAAATGCTGAATTCTATGGGATGAGTGGCACAACTGCTCATAGTCAATGAGTAAAAATCATCTGATCCAGGAGATCAACAAACAGAACATCTTGGTGGGCATCTGCTACAGATCACCAAATCAGGAACCATAATGGGCCATTTTTTTTTTTTGCGCTTTAGTGCTCTTGGGAGCTTCTAACCACATGGATATTTTGTTTGGTACAAGTAATATTGAACATTTCTGGTCTGTGCTGGCAATAGTTTTTCATAGGTGCAGACAAGGCCAATAAAAGCACAATATTTGCAAATAAGTAAGTCATCAAGGATGTAACAATCAGTGTCAATTTTGGTCACAATGACTATCCATAAGATGGTGGAGTAGTCCTGGCTGGAAGACCATGAGGGTAGGCAGGAAGACAAGTATTAGAATAAACAATGTGGAGTTCAGAGAAACAGACTTTTGCTTGTTCAGGGGACACATAGCAGGATCCTGTCAGTACCAAATTGGCAAAAGTCCCAGGAGACTGGTTGATGCTCAAGGACAATCAGTTTCCTCAAATTATATGTAGGAAGTCAAGCAGATGAGGCAGGAGATGAGGTTGCCTTAGCTGGAAACTCATGTCTGAGTTCAAACCCAAAAAGAGGAAATGGAGTTAATAGTAATGAAGAAGACAGAAAAGGCTGACGGTAAAAATCCTCTGCTACAGACTTCTGGCAAGATCTGTTCTTCCAGGGAGGATTATAAATCTATCATATATAAATCCACTGGGAGCCCCTGGTGGTCTAGTGGTTAAGGACACAGCGCTGTCACTGCCGAGGCCCGGGTTCGATTCCTGGTCGGGGCCACTCCCCGAGCAGATGGAGCTCGTTAGCCCTGTAAGGCAATCCATCTACGTCCTGAGGACCTCACTGCCACTGTCCAAGCTCGCTTGGCCCCGGCAGATGAACCTTAAAGAGTGGGCTCAGTTCCGCGCACACTGTGTCTCACCTAAAAAAATCCAATGCGCAGGCTGGAAGGTGTGAAGACCTTCCTCGGTTCTTCGTTTACGAAGACTGGCCATTACATTACATAAATCTACCAGTAGGATTTCTTCAATATCCCTCCCAAGCTAGTCACTAAGTCCCTAAGGTATGCCCTTCTGTCATAGCAAGAAGATTCTTTTAGCTATGGAGAAAGCCTTCTCAAAACCATGAGTAATCAGCAGACATTTTTCTCTCAAGAGAGAAAATGTTAATTTTATCAGCAGTCATATAGGAAAAGATCATGAGACTCTACGCTAACTATGATAACTAAACAAAGAAGAACATAGTTTGCAATTTGCTTTGTTGGTGTTCATGGAAGTTATGCAATGTCACCTTGAAGATTTTATGAAAGTAGAAGGTCTGGGTCCATATAAAGACTAATATAACAAATTAAGCTTCTTTTTTTGGTGAGGGGGGTGGATTGGTTTTCAGGGTAAAACCTCAATCCTAGCTTTAAAAGCCATGACAAAAAAATTATTGCTTTGAGCCCCAGTAAACAGTTTTAGCAGCAGGCATGATGCTTTGTGTATGTGAGAAGACTTAGTCATAAAATCAAGCTGATATGAGTTTAATAAAGTCAAAGGTCTTCTGTTTATTTGAGCTTTAACATCATCAATACTATGTTTCATACATCAATACAACATTGTGAATATTTAACCATTCTAAAGCAAATCAATTCCAAATGTATGCCTCAGTATAAGAGATTTTTGTTTTCTCATTTAAACAATATGAAGAATATTTTGTTTCTTAATTATGTAGGAAGTATTCCCTCTATTTCTTTTTTGCTCCTCCATTTGTGCCATATTTGTACTATGAACATATATCCAATCATATGGAGCACATTCCTCAAACCAGACATTTTAAACTTCAAAAGGATTATTTTTAGGAAAATCATAAGCCTCTTAGATAGCAAAAGTGAAGATTATAACTAGAAAATTCTTCTTCTCACTTTGCTCAAATATTTACTTTTTGAGAAAATAGTATATACGGTTTCAAATGAAAGTACCAAACAGTATTGGAAGTTTTTTCTGTTTCTTTCTTGCAGGATATATTAATTTTCTTATTTTCACTTGTGGTTGTAATTTTAATATGGGCAACTTATACCAAGACCAACTGACACACAATAGGGAAAAAAGTGAAAGCAAAGAAGTAATTTAGTCATGGACACTGACAAGGAGATCAACATTTTGATGCCTTATTTTAACTGTTCACAGAAAACTCATAAGCACTACTTTCAGCAAAGATCACATGGTGTCAGAGATCCCCAACTGTAAGAATATTGTCCCTCTGCTTTAGTTTCAATTTAGCCACTTATAATAAAATTATCTCGGCATTTGGGTCTTGGGATGTTTTCCAGGCTGTGGCTCAAAGCTCTTTTTTGCCTGGTTAATTAGAGCTTAGGCCAGAGCAGAGGAAAGGAGAGGAGGAGACCAGCATTGCCCTCCAGGACAACTAGCAGCACCAGCTGTCACACAAGCTGCTGACTCTTGGCTCTCTGAATGCTCATGCAGAAGGAGTGCTTTGTTTTCCTTCACTGCTCTTCTCAACAAGGCAATGCGATCAATTAGTTTTCTTCCCCACCATGGTGAATCTTCAGCCTGTGCTACCACCTGCTCCAGTTCTTCAACACTTATCCTCTTCACAGTACACCAGGTCCACTGTGCTGTAACCCAGGTTGGGCTGAGGGCCTGGATTTGGGACAATTTTGCACAGAAAAGCAATGTTTGCTATGGAAACTCCAGATGAATTGCTTCTGCATTTCTTGAGTTCCCTGAATTCAGCTTAATCCCCAATTTCAAGCCACTTCCAAAATAGCACCTCTATCACTTCTAACCAAGGACTGCAGGCAGGCAAATAAATGTTCTATTTGCAAAACAATGAAACAAAATACAAGTTCTACCAACCAAGTCTAAGAAGGGAAAATCTAGGTTAGAGTAGAAAAAACCAGAACAACCTGGCTAGTCATTTTAACCATGCTGTTAATGGAATGGCAATGCAGGCTAATGTTTCCGACAAAAAAAGAAGACCTTAACAAGGAATTGCTCTTCCATTATAACTTTGAAAAAACAGCAATGTAGAAATATATTTCCCAGCAGAGCTGTATTAAACATTTACACTTTTACAGCTTTGCTGATATCAAACAATACAGAACAGCTTTCCCAAGTTCCACTTGATGAAGAAAAGCATGCTGTACAGACTGACCTCAACACAAAAAATTAATGATCACATTGTAATTAATAAAACATTCCATAAAATCAAAATGGAAAATGTCTGCTATTTAATATAATCACTCTAGTACTTCTGCATTTATTCAATTCCTTTGGTATGGGACTTTGTGAAAATTTTAATGATGTAGACCATGGTAATCAAATAGACAAGCATAGAGTAACGACACTTCTCTATAAGCAATTACTTTCCCATTCTAAGAAGACTTCCTGTCTGTAGTGGAGTCACGTCTGCAGATTTAAAATCTATTGAAAACATTCCTTTTAGAGTTTCTAATTCTCCTTTGAGTGAATGTTAGTGTTTATCACAACAGAAGAAATTTACTGATACAGTTTAACTGCAAAGATAAAATATTTCAATGCAGTAATGCACGTACATAAGAGACATCATAAATGAAAGGGCATATTTTTCTCTTTTACCCTCAATACCATTGACAAAACCACTTGGAGATTTGGGAATTTATCTGGCTTGTGAAAAGCTAAAATTTCCCTCTGGTGCGTTTGTGAAAAGAGTATTTCTTTCTAACAGGGTAATCTTCTTGAGTTTCTGCAAAAGCTACTTTTCTGCATTCCTATCAGTTATCAAGTCACTAATATTATTTCAATGCTCATATGTTGCAGATGAGCCCAGCAATAAATGCCTGATAGTTTCTGGTGCCTAATACTCACCCCAGACTGTAACAAGGCATTGTTACAGGGGATGATTGTTACAGGGAATGATGCCAAGCAGAATTACCAGAAGGAAGAAGTCAAGTCTGGGACAGGGCACGGTAGCAGCAAGGCTCGGAGCACCACAGGTAAACACACAGTTGGCAGCCAGGCCAGCAGTCAGGTTTATCTCACCCTTAGCTCTTCAGGAGGCCAAGTGAGTAACTGCAGCCCAGATTAGTGGCTATAAACCTTAATTGCCCCAGGCAGCCGACAAGCTCTAGCTCAAAGGAAAAAAGCTCCAACCTCTCTCTACTACTGTGCACATTCTTCTGGCTTGCTGAGGCCTGGCTAGAGCATTCCTTCTTTACCCTGGCCCTGCATGTGCACATACTGGTGAATATTGTCCCTTCTGATACATTTTCCCACAAACAAATATGACTTGAAAGCCTGGATTCAAATTTGCTCTTCTGTACACTTTTAGCCAAGAATAGAACATAACCAGAAAGCTGCATATGGGAAGAAAAACACTTTCATGGTCAGATAAAATGGGCAAGACCAGCTCTTGCCTGCATAGTAAAAAATAAGAGACCCAGACCCTCTTCTTGGGCTCCTTCTATATTTTTGGGACAACACACAGCCAAGAACCTGAGCCAGAGTTAAAGATACGGTAAATTGCAGTTGTGTTTAGCTAATAAAGTTTTGTTCATTTTTTTTCAACTACTACACAGAGGGATGTGCCAATGATATATATAGCTCATGAAGAAGGAAAAAAAGACACTGTCAATTCCCTAGAAGTGTTGCACATAGAAAATCACTGTACATAAAGACCTCACTTGGCTACAATTGCACTTAAATCATCATAAAAAAGAAAGTATGTGATCAGAAGGCTTAGTCGTCAAACTGCTGAAGAAAATCAAGTTGTCAGTATGACCACCAGCAATTACCTTGGCTTCAGATCAATAGACAGCCTCGGTACTTATCTAATCACCAGCAATGTTTAGTGAAGCAAACCA
>NW_020955705.1:331833-334290 GCF_003031625.1 Empidonax traillii
TGGCTACAATTGCACTTAAATCATCATAAAAAAGAAAGTATGTGATCAGAAGGCTTAGTCGTCAAACTGCTGAAGAAAATCAAGTTGTCAGTATGACCACCAGCAATTACCTTGGCTTCAGATCAATAGACAGCCTCGGTACTTATCTAATCACCAGCAATGTTTAGTGAAGCAAACCAAATTCAGGCATAAATATTCAATATGAAAGGATTAGATCCTATTCATACTGCACTAATGGAGCTTGCTCCCAAATTCAATGGAAGCAGGCAGAAATTTGCTGAGTGTCACAGTTAGAATATTTGCCTTTTGTTTCTCTGCAATCAAAAGTGGCTTAAAATATGTTATCCTGCCCTGGATTTTATTTTTCCCGCGTAATTTTTCAATAATGTAGCAAAGGCACTAGTACTGTATTTTTCCTAACACAATCCTATATGGTTTCCATTACAAGAATAAGGTTGTGAATGTTGAGAACAGTGGTTTGATGGTTTTACCTACCATAGAACATTTAATGTGCTCTAACCTTTCTCCAACATTATATTATTTAAAGGTTGTGATCTCACTGGGGCAGAGACTTTATGAAGTGCTTTCAGACAAAACCTCCCAAGTCTGTTATCACAATGAAGACAAATCACTACTAATAAGATATTTGCTTAAAGTACACTTTTGCTTATTGGCTAAAAACCATAAAAAAATTTGAATAATACTGACAAATATCTGTGGAGTTCTGTATCTGATTGAATTAAAAGAAAATTGTAAAACAAGTTTGTATCATGTAGAGAGCTAAGGATAAAAAGCTTCAAACCTCAGGCTTTTTACTAAAAAACCCGCAAATATTTGCAGACAACATGATCTATCATGTCTGCACAAGTGCAGGAATTACTTTAATGTGTTTAACAGAAGGGCAATTTAAGGGGAATTGGTTTTGAGTACTCCTCCTCCATTAGAGCCCAGCATGAAGTTTAACTTTTATCCAATGCCTGATTTGTTTTAATGCTGAATGATTCATGATACAGTATAATTTCATGTCAGGAAAGCAGGACCCTTTTTTATTACTGTGACTAGATAATTTAGCCAAAGGATAATTTGAGTGGGTTTTGTGTTGTTTGTTATTTTATCTTTTTTCCCTACTGTCCTAAATGAAAATCTGATAGCAATAATTTGAATCTAGGAAATATTTAATTTTAAATACTGAGAACTAATGCATAGTTTTTAAGCTAGTTATCTTTGTGCATTACAACTCTGCCAATGCAGAGTTTTCTCTCTTTGAGATTATGGAGATTTAAAGATGTCTTTGCAAGGTGGATCAGAAAACAGACTGTTTTCTGTATTTTTACATATTAAAAAAATAAATCTGTATGTTACCCCTTGTTTCACAGTTTTGCACAGAGTCTAATAATGCAGAGCAAAGACCGTCTTTATACAAAAACAAGATGTTTTCTCAGTTGGTAGCTGTCATACCCTACATCCTTGGCTTTACAGTGATGTCAACCACATTCTAGATACTGGTTTGGAACGAGGTGTTTTCTGTAGGCCTATTTTCATATTTAACTGTAGCAGTTACTTAAGCAGCAAAAGTGACTTAGCTCTATACGCATCTTTGCGTTTTAACATTCATATTCTCAAGATTCTCAAGGGATCAGACCCAGCCAACATGGGTTTAGGAAGGGCAGATCCTGTTTGACCAACCTGATCTCCTTTTATGACCAGGTGACCCACGTGGTGGATGAGGGGAAGGCTGTGGATGTGTCTATCTGGACTTCAGCAAAGCCTTTGACACCGTCTCCCATAATATACTCCTGGAAAAGCTGGCAGCCCATGGCTTGGACAGAGGCACTCTGTGCTGGGTCAGGAACTGGCTCGAGGGCCGGGCCCAGAGAGTGCTGGTGAACGGGGCTGCATCCAGTTGGTGGTCGGTCACCAGTGGTGTTCCCCAGGGATCAGTGTTGGGCCCAGTCCTGTTTAACATCATTATTGATGATTTAGATGAGGGGATTGAGTCCATCATCAGCACATTTGCAGATGACACCAAGTTGGGAAGGAGTGTCGATCTGCTGGAAGGCAGGAGGGCTCTGCAGAGGGACCTGGATAGGCTGGAGAGTTGGGCTGACTCCAATGGGATGAAGTTCAAGGCCAAGTGCCTGGTCCTGCACTTTGGCCACAACAACCCCTGAAGCACTACAGGCTGGGCACAGAGTGGCTGGAGAGCAGCCAGGCAGAAAGGGACCTGGGGGTGCTGATCGACAGGAGGTTGAACATGAGCCAGCAGTTTGCCCAGGTGGCCAAGAAGGCCAATGGCATCCTGGCCTGGATCAAGAACAGTGTGGCCAGCAGGAGCAGGGAAGCGATCCTTCCCCTGTACTCAGTGCTGGTGAGGCCACACCTTGAGTATTGTGTTCAGCTCTGGGCCCCTCCATTCAAGAAGGACATTGAGGTGCTGGAGCGGGTCCAGAGAAGAGG
>NW_020955705.1:334657-405708 GCF_003031625.1 Empidonax traillii
GCCAAGAAGGCCAATGGCATCCTGGCCTGGATCAAGAACAGTGTGGCCAGCAGGAGCAGGGAAGCGATCCTTCCCCTGTACTCAGTGCTGGTGAGGCCACACCTTGAGTATTGTGTTCAGCTCTGGGCCCCTCCATTCAAGAAGGACATTGAGGTGCTGGAGCGGGTCCAGAGAAGAGGAACCAGGCTGGTGAAGGGACTTGTCCTATGGGGAGAGGCTGAGGGAACTGGGATTGTTTAGTCTGGAGAAGAGGAGGCTCAGGGGTGATGTCATCACTTTCTACAACTATCTGAAAGGAGGTTGTATCCAGGTGGGGGTCGGTCTCTTCTCCCGGGTAATCAGCAATAGGACAAGAAGGCACAGGCTTAAGCTCTGCCAGAGGAGGTTTAGGTTGGATATTAGAAAGAAGTTCTTTACAGAGAGAGTGATCAGGCATTGGAATGGCCTGCCCAGAGAGGTGGTGGATTCACAGTCCCTGGAGATTTTTAGGATGAGGCTGGATGTGGCACTAAGTGCCATGATCTAGTAATCACAGTGGAGTTGGATCAAGGGTTGGACTTGATGATCTCGGAGGTCTCTTCCAATCCAGTTAATTCTATGATTCTATGATTCCATGATACATTTTAGCAAGTAGTTTTATTCTGACTCATAATTTCAAGGACTTCATCTTGCTGTGTGTGCATAAATACCTTTTTTGATAACCCCCAGGTCAAGAGGTTAGTTATGCAAAACAGGAATTTCTAAAAATGTTGGAGTAAAATGCTACTCAATAGTTGGAAAACCCACCTAAGCTTGCCAGTCTTTCCAATCCAGAAGGTTAGGTATGGCAGAGGGAAATTTGTCGTGTGTACGTTAGCTGTCTGAACAAAGCCACATAGGCTTCTTAAAATGGAAAGGGATAAGTACATACAGAAGGTGATACCTTCTATTTCTATTTTTAGCAGAAACCTAGACTTTGGGGAGATAAAACTGGATCAGAGTCATCTCATTAACAAGTAGATGACAGGACTGGAATTATGTGGTCACAACTTCAATTTACCTAAAAATTCATTCTCTCTATCTACAAAAATACAGAATCACAGAATACTCTGAGTTGAAAGGGACCCACAAGGATCATAAAGGCCAATTCTTCAGTGAATGGCCCATACAGGGTACTGAACCCATGACCTTGGCACTATTACCACCAAGTTTTAACCAACTTAGCCAATACCTGTTTACATAACTGATAATTTTATAATGAGAAATTCCTGGAAAAATGATTATATTATTTTCTTATTGGCATCTAGACTGTTACAGAAACTTCTTTTCTTCCCTAAACAGGACAAATAAGACTACAATATTTTATTACCTGCAGAAAGATTTGTGTTCTGAAGCACATGAAATGCAAAACAGAACTATTTCTGCTTCAAGTAACTTTTGCTGTTGCACAGTGGCCTTTTTTGAAAATATAGGCAAAACCTGGGACAGGGGTAGGGAGGTGTGGAGCTGAACAAAAGATGAAATGTTTACTGCATTCACACAGAGATGAAGACATGGCTAGGAGAACAAATTTCCTGACTGCCCATTATTCAGTCAGTAGAAGACAATGGAGGCCACAAGCTTTGAGGCAGGTGTTTCTAGAGACACCAAGCGCAACACACTCACCAAAATATGCCCAAAGACTTGCTCTCCCATTGCCCAAGATACTCCTGCCTGCGCACCTTCACATGCTTCATCTGCTGGTGCTGACAACCTCTGCAGATGAAGATCATCCCTGTACCTTTCCAAGGAAAATCCTTCCAATGCCTGTAAATGTACTGGCATTGCCAAGGCTGATGCACTTACAGGCGGTTCCTGAGACTTCTCAAAATGCTCCCATGATCAACCAGGAAAGTAAAAAATTACATTAAAAGGTTAAGTTAAGGTAGCGTTCTTTCATTTCTCATCACTGACTGAGGAGGAGTTAATACATAACTGTTGCTGGAAGAGATGGGTAATATTTTGTCTCAACATCTTGTGTAAACAGGTCAGTCTCCAAGACTGTCTGAATTTATTGGTAAAGAAAAGTAACATCATTACTTGCTTACTCAAAACACAACAGACATTCTAATCTAGCATTCTGCAATACTTGCAGGATGCACTTTGTGTGTGTTCAATGCCATCCCCAGGTAGTTATTTTGCATATACACTGGTTTGTTGGGTTTTTTTCTGGAAATAGAAACTATTTGTTCACCTGCTAATGGATAAAGAAAAATAACAGAGGGCCATTTCCCTTTGCAAAACACTGACAAGTATTTTTGATCATTTTTTTTCCTAGCAAATAAAACTTCTCCAGCTTCTTCTAGTATAAATTGTAGTATAAAAACCTCTACAGATATTTGCTCCTTCTGCTTAGGGTGATTCTGTGCATGCAGCAGTTAACCTAAAAATGAATATACCCCATCCAAATCCTTAAAAATTGCAACTTTATTTCTCTTCTAAACTGATTCTGTATCTATACAGAAATTATATTTAGTGGAATTGCATAGCAAAAGCACAGAACTATATGGCCCTTGCTAGGTTAGGTCAATTTTTACATGTTGGAAGTTCTCTCTTTGTCTCTCAGGAGGCATTGTTGGGGACAGAGACCGTTCCTTTATGCTTATCTTGAAGTCACCTGTTGCCTTGATGGGACTGCTGTTGGCCAGGTACGAATTTCTCTGGCAGGAGTAATTTAGGAATTGAACTAGCAGTAAAAGAGTTGGTTAGAGGCTATTTCTAAGGGATATTTTAATACTTGTAAGGAAGACACACTTAAGTCTATCCATCCTCTGGCCTTTAAAATAAGTGCCATGGCATAGCCTTTGCTGACATGCTTCTCTTAGTACAATGCATTCACATTTTCCTGTGGGAAATGATCTCCAGACTATTAATGCACTTGAACCAAGGTTCAAGGTTCAATGGCTGCTGATTGGCCTGGATCAAAACCGTGGTGAGGAATCTGCCAATAATTAACTGGGTAGACAATTGTGTCACTGGTTTGTCCTTTGGCTTGCTGGTTCACCATTACCAATTCAGCCCAGGAGAACTGATCAGAACCATGCCCTATTGAAACCTAAGAAAATATGAGAAATTTGTCAAGCTTGTGTTACACACTCAGTACAAGGGATTTCACATCTGGTAAAACATGCAAAGTAAATTAAGGTTCTTTGTGAAAAATCAGAACCATAATTTAGTTACAGCATGTATTTGTCTCCTTGGAAACAGATATTCTACCTCACTTTTGATCTAAAGGGAACACAGCAGAGATCTTACTTCGAGGAGAATCAATACACACAACATTACATTTTGATCGTCATCTAAAGTGAGACAATTATCATTCCATTTCTTCTGCACCATCTCCAAAGCTAGAGTGCGGGCACACAGAAGTGGACATAAGTCAGTCATCTACTAGATAAAAAACCCATATATTTCACACATTCAGAACCCTCTTTAACTGTTGTCCAATTCCTGGATCTTGTTATCCATTGCTGATGACTTCAGACTGGAGTGTGAGTTTTCTACCAGTTTGTAATAGAAAAAGGGAATAGGAATGTCCAGATCATTCAAGGTCGGAAGTCTGTAGTGTTTTACTCAAAGACAGACTACTCTGCCCTCACAACAGAGCCTGAAACACTTTCTGTGATTGCTGAGAAATTCCCTGAGCAAGTAAACTCTTAAAGCAGCTTTGTCTTTGCTCAGTGTTTGCTAATACTCATTTGAATGTGAAGTGACTATTCAGTTCAACCATGTTTACAACTCTTATGATTTTTTATTTATGAGCATTCATACAAACAGGCTTTTTGTTCACACAAATGCTTGCTGAAGGGCTATTTTTCATATGAATACCTGTACTCAGAAGGAAACAAGGGTATTCACTCAGAGCAAAAATAATTGCTACCTCTTGTTACTTGTTGATTTTTACTCACATGCATTTTACAAAACAATATATGGAAATTAGATAGCCAGTCACATGCCAAAACAAAAATGTCAGTAGATTCTGGCACTCCTGCTTAGGATGAGTAATATCTCATGAACAGCACTGATGACCTCAGTGGAACAATTAAAAATAAAGAATTAGTCCACCAGATAAAGCCAAAGAATCTAGCCCAAACCAGAAAATAACTGTAGACTACATGCAAAAAGCAGTGACCCAAGCTCTGTGGTAAATACTTAAGGACAGGGGGGATCAGACTTTTTTTTGTGGTTTTTGGTTGTTTTGTTGTTTGTTTTTTTTTAATTTTTCCCAGAATGTCATTTCATTTTCCAAGCAGTTTCTATGCAGCAGTAAAGCTTTGTACAGTTACAGAAAATTTGTCTGCCATAAATAACATCACAAGCTCTGTTATCCTTCCTTTTCTTCCCCCAAGAGACAACAATCCTTAAAACACCAATGTCACCTTCTGCCATACCTAAAGTTCATATGAAACTAAAAGCACTAAGCAAAGGATGTGAGTGAATAAATGACAGAATCTGAGATGTAACCTGTTGAATAATATCATTTTATGGTGAAAGAAATCCAGGGTCTGATGCTGTAGGGCATCTGCAACCCCTTACTTCAGCATTCATTTCCTACACAACATCTCCACTGCAGAGGCTTCAGACGCCTTCTTCCTACATATGTGTTGATTGTATATAAAAAAAAGATAGTATTTATGAAAAGTTAGTTTTGCACCTCGGGAGTATTTTTCATTTTATAAATTGGAGCTAAGTAAATCAAATTTTATTTCCAATTTTGTTTTTCTGGAACTGGAGAAGCAGCTTATAAACTTCTTTTCTGTGTCTGTCTTCCTGTCCCATAGCCTTCAGGTCCTCCTGCAGCCTCACTTTCCAGTCCTATTCCCCTCCAGCTGGTCCTGCCTATGTCTAGTGGGCAGACAGTGACTAGACATGAAGGGCCTACATCTACACATTACTACAGTTCAAGAATCTCTTCTGTCTTTTATCCCCATACAGATTCCCTGTCTTTCCTTTCTAGAGTGTTTTTCAATACTCAGTGGAGTGAGTTACTTCATGGACAGTCCCTGTTCTTCCTCCCAGCTGAGCATGCCCATGCTCCCCATACTGCAGCTCTCCTACACCCTGCCTGTGCTTTGGGGGAACCCAGGCCCATCTGATGAAGGAATCTTACAATAGGATATACCTGGCAAAATGTACATAAGATTATGAGATACTTTCAAAACAGTCAGAAAAGTATGGAAAATTAGAAACAGTTTGAGTTTTGCTGATTCCTCTAAAAATTGAAAAATATCATCAGTTTTAAAAGCTATGCTTTGCCACATTTCCTACATGACCATAATTAAATGGATGAACATGCCTGTGTTTGATGCAGAAGACTAATTTTAATTATTGTTTTGTGCTAAGAAGAACATTGGGGGGTGGGGTGGCACATGGTATGTGCAAGTATGGTACTAAAACTCAGCCTTCTGAAAGCATAACTTTAGCCCCCTGCAGTTGCCAGATAACATTTCTGAAGTTGTTGAGATATTAAAAGGGTGGCAGTTTATTATAAAGCCATTTATATTTTGTCAGACTGTTAACAAGATTTGTGTTATCTGTGCCATGCAACATGAAGGCTGCTGCAGAATCCATAATAACTTCTTTCTATGCATGCCAAATTGTTGGTGCAATTGGCAAAGAGAGGAAAGGAATCAGGTTATATTAGTAACAGCCTACATGAGTTGAGAGCCATTACCCAACCCTCTTTATACTATTGCTTGATTGAATTCAGACTACATCGTTAACCCATCAAATATTCAAAGTATCACAAACTTCAATATTATACTAAATTCTTAGAGTTAACAGAAGACAAGTTATATGTACTTCTGATTTCAAACACGAAATTGTATTTTTAACGTGTTTAGCACACTTTGATCTACATATATTTAACCATTCCATTTATATTTAACCCTTTAGCCATAAACGATTTCTTGCATGACAATACAGATATATTAAAAGTACCGAACATGTGTACGCATTTATTTGTCTACATCTATTTGTCTGTATCTATATGTGCCCTGGTATATATAGTGTTATCCCAAGAATAACTTTTTCAAGTCTTTCTTCTCATACTCCTTTCTCTCCAATACAGCTCCTAAAAGATATCATTTGTCACCAACTTCCACTGTCTTCAGTCATCATTTGAAGTGTTAAGCGCATCATATTTGAGACCCTTCGTAAGGTGATAATACATTAACAGGGAGGCAATATATTGATAGTCAGAGAAATTGAAACTTAACTCTAAATAGAGCTGACAAGCCATTGCTAAAATTATTTAACTCTTTTTGAAACAGGGATCTTGTGAGGTTAAAATGCTGACACTGAGCGCTATCACCAGAAAGGCACTTACAGAAATGTTGTGTTTCCTTTACAACTTGTGCTTTCAAAGTGCCATCTTCTAGGACTTAAAAAGCCATGCTAAGTATGGTTTAGGATACTCAGCACTTTGCAAAATTTACCTCATAAAATGGAAGTTAGAAAATTCCCATGCTAACTTTCCCAGTTTAATGGCACAAAATGAGCTAAGCGAGAAAGAAAGGCCCGCACATAACACAACACTGGTACAAGGAAATTTTCCAGAAGGAAATGTAGCAATAATCAATCATTTACAATTTCCAAGACAAAAACCAAGGTGATTTGAGTTGAAGAATGAAATTTACCAATTTAGAGGTAAGACTGCACTTACTAATCTGAAGACCATACATACCTGTTAAACATCCTGTCCCAGACAAAGGAGACAATCCTGAGCGACAGCTAATCATAGATATTCATCTCCAAACTACCAACAGGTGTGACATCTCCAAAAGGAGTAAAAGGGATACCATATACACAGAGCTCATGCCTGTGCTGACCAGATCTAATAGCTTGAAGTTGGTTCCAGACAGATTACACCATTAACATAAATGTGAATTTTAGCCAAGAGAGGGAGACAAAGAGGCACTATGTCAGAGCTGCACACACACACAGGTTAGAAGAACCTCTTAGAGACAGTGGCCTTTTCAGCACCCTTTGTGGTAGGAGAGGTGACAATCAACTTATATAACTTGAAGAAGGGCATTCCAATGACACTGGGTCCTTCTCCTGTGCTCTTCAGGATGTCAGTCACTGCCATCTACTGGTTTGTAGTTAGACAACTCTTCTCCTTCCTAATTCTGCATCTTACACATAGTCTACAAGTTTGGCAAAACCATCTGCTTTGCTGCCAACCTGATCATCAGTCCCTGCTCGTTAAACTCTCCATGTTCCTGAGGATCTGATTTTTATAAATTCAGCATGCACAGAATTGACCAAGAAACATCATTGCTCTTCCTTGTATCTGCCATGCCTGATTTCAACAAGTTTAGATTCCCTTTCAAAATTTTCACCAATCACTCCTAAGAAAGCATTTTAAAATTTTGACAGTCTGCAACATAAATGCAACAACAAAGAACAATTTTGTTGTTTACAACAAAACAATCCCTCTGGACACTTGATTATAGCTGGGCTGTTTGTTAATTCCCAGTTTCACATGAAAGACTTTCAGAACAAACTTCACATGGAGCTTGTTTTAAAACATAATATTGAAATTCACTGTGCTAAAGATAATAGAAATGTTAGTTTAAAAAAAGAACATATAAAACCCACGTTATATAAAACATATAAAACCCACGTTATATAATTTGAAGCGCAGGAACTACACTCTCATACATACACGTAGAAAGAAGGATTTACCTAATAAAAATCCCGACATTTTGCATCAAAATCTAACTAGACAGTCATTATCTGTGACATATATGGCTATGTCACCATGCAATACGTTATTGCCACGGTGATTTTTTAAGACTTAGTAGAAGCAAGTGAGTTTTATAATTATTGTTGACTTTCTGAATACTCAGACTTGATCAAAATCTTGATTTGAATTATTTATTGAACACAGTGAATAGCACAATATTGAAGTTGAATGAAGATTCTGTTTTTAGACTGTGGTCAAGTCTCTCAGATTAGAATTATAAATCCTAGAGACGAACATGGCATAGTAGGCTTGACCCATAGATCCTTGTCTCTTTTAAAGCTGTGAATATGTCTAAGCTCTTATTTCAGCAACCTGGATTGGTGTAGTTGTAGTTTCCAAGATATTTTTACATGTTGTGAAATACCTGTCCGAGGTTCTTTTTTTTCCCCAGCAAACTGCTAAAGAAAGTTTCAAAGAAAAAAATTCTTCCAACACATCCTTAAGCATTCAAAATCAAAAGTTTAGTACCTAAATCATCATTTTGTTTCTTCTCGTAGTCTTCCTTTGTATGAAGCTTGTATAAATTTTTTTAAAAATCAGATTTGCTTGAGAAAATATTTTTTTTAATTTAAATTTAAAGTCACCAAGTTGGTTTTAGCAGTTTCACTCTCGTGGTACAGTTGTAGAAGTACAATCTAGTTCCTCACACCAGTTAGTTATATCCGTATAAAATATACTGATGTATATTGTTTTCAGATGTGAAGGTAAAAGGTGCCTAAACCAATGAATTGTGGATGTCACTGGTTAGCTGGTCTGGTAGAAGTTACACATAACCCAAACCTAATATGAGCATACTGCTAAAACTCTCAGCTCTCAATGAGAACGAATTCTTTTCAGTATTAAGAGGGAGGAAAAAAAATAATAAAAAGGGGACAAAACCTCCTAGAAGAATTATGTTACTGGATAGTTTCTCCCACAGCAGCAACAATTACCTTCAGTAACATTATTACAGTAACTTGCAAATATTAATCATAGACCCATCACTTTCTCTATCATATGCAGAGCTCACAGGATACCCTAGCCAGAATGGAAAGTGCAGTTGCAGTAATTTCAAGCTTCTCTTAATTAGCAGAACTGAGATTACTCTTTACCCAACATCACTACACAGAAATACTTCCCCCATCGAACAGCCTGCTGATCTTTAGACACACCTGCTCAAGAAAACAGGCTTCTTCTCAGCAACCTGCCAAAGAACTAGTTCCAATGTTTAACAGCTATAATGGAAGTCTTGGCTTTTCTAGGTGGCATCTCCAGGCATTTGTTCCTTCAAATATTAAGTAGAAATACAGTTGTTGAAAATATCTGAGTATTTACATGCTGAAAGGTAAACTGGAAAGTAATCATGGCGAAGAAGAATCAAGAGGTGCAAAGGGAACAAAACATAGTAATAATGAGAACTGAGGGAAGGTGTTTGTAAAAGTGTTCTCTTATCCAGTTTCTAACGAACAGCTTCTGTGACGTAGGTGTGTTGCTGCCCTGCTTAAAGCAGGAGGAAAATTTTATTTATGATTTTATATCAGGAATCCAGGTTTCAAGTGTTTCAAAGTTAGGTCAGATGCTTTTATATATATATATATATATATATGCATATACATGTATAAATCCATATATCTATGAATACAAAGCTGTCCAAAGCTGTTAGTTTTGTGTAGGCAAACTCTAAGACAGCAGCCAGATCATCAAATCAACGTATTATCAGTTGGTTTACTGGTTCTAAGCCCAGGTAGCTAAACTGCTTTTGAGGAGGAGCTAAGGATGAAGGTCTGTCCTGAAAATTCATTTAGAAATTGTATAAATCAGGAGGTCTTTGTTGATTTCATTGAAGGCTTTGGATCAAGTCAATACATTACTGTGTATTTGCTGAGGTTTGATTTTCTGTCTTCTTATTGTGTTTGTAGCTTTTGTTCTGTGAAGAATGTCATTGTCTAAGAAAGCATGACATAAAACCTAAATTTCTAATTTTTTGACTGGGCATCCAATACAGCAGAAATTTTCCTCTTTAATTAAGGGAGGCTTCTGCTTGGTACATAACTGGAAAGTAATTTTAAAAACTAATGTTTTGAAAGCTAGGAAAGAAGATAGGTTGTACTTTAATTCTTCTTCTAGAAATGAGAATGGCAGTTACCAGTCTTGAATGAAATCTCCAGAATAAATAGCACCAAGTAATTCTCCTATGTATTTTATTTAAAGATTACTGGCAGCCTGTCATGGGTTTGCCCCTGGGGCAGAAAATAGTTTTTCCAGGTGAATTTCTGGAGCAAAGCCAATCAAAAGCTTTAGTAATGCTTCTGCCAATTACGCATTTAAGAAAACAGAAGAGAAGGTTGTGTCATAGAAGAAAAATGGAAGAGCCAGCGTAGCAGCCTCACAGCCAGCCCTGTTGGACCTGGGCATGGGACCCCCACCCCAGGCCCCCTTCTCTCCTGTAACAGAGTAGAGGAAAAATAAAACTTTAGAGAAGAACCTGGACAAGACATGCTGCAAAAGGAATTCCAGGCAGAGAGGTAGCACAGCCTCCAAGGTCAAAGCTGGCAGCCAGAGGAGAGAGAAGCACGAAGTGGGGGGGCTCGCTCTCTCTCTCTCCCTCTTTTCTCCCTTCAGCAGGGAAGAGACTGAAAACTAAGAACCCCTGCTGTCTGTGGAAGACTCTTGGGGAGCGGAGACCTCCCCCTCTGCAGCTCATGAAGGAGCCCATGCCAGAGCCGGGGAGTGCATGAAGAAGATGTGACTCCATGGGAGATCTAAGATGAAACAGAGTCCTGATGGAGACCTGTGGCCTGTGGAGAGAGAGACCTATGCTGGAGTGAGTCTGCCCAGGTAGGATCTTGTGATCCCAGTGAGGGATCCATGCTGGTGCAGCTGAATTTGTGACCCTGAGGGACAGTAGAGAATGGAAGAACTGTTGCCTGAAGGTGGACTCACACTGGAGAGGTCCATCAAGGACTGTCTCTCATGAGGAGGGACCCCACAAGAAACAGGGGTGGACTCAAAAGCCATTATCCACTGTAACTGTGGGAAGATCATGATAAGGCAAGTGTCCCCTTGCAGTCCATGGAAGACCCCACAGGGCCTGGGTAACCCCCCAGGCTCTGGTCTTAGCCCAGGAGGGGGTAAGCACAGCCCTGAGGCCGACATAGAAGAGAAAAAAAGAGAAAGACAGTTCCAGCTGTGACGAATTGGAGCTGTCGTCCTAAAGACAATAGAAGAGAAACTTTCAAAGTGCTGCAAAATTATTTAGAAGACCTGTAGCTCTAGAAATGGAAAAGAGACTACTTCTCCTCCTGAACTGATACAAAGGGGGAGAGGTATTTCTGTAAATACATAGCACTTTTACCTAGTTAGAACTGTTGTATGTATAGTTCTTTAGTTTTTATCTTGCTAGTAATAAATCCTAATGTTATTCTTCCCACATCAGATCTCTTTTGTCTGCATAAACCTTTTCTCAACTTAAAACAATTGTGTGAGGGGTGAGAGAAAATTGGCCTAGAACAAACTCATGGCATTTTTGATGCAGAATGCAGGTGGAGACTGCCAGGAGGGGCAGAGGCAGGATCAGACCACAACACGACCTTTCTGTAGCTGCATGTATAGAGTAACATTTATTCTCCTCATTACATATCCACATAAGCAGATGATACTTTCCCATGAAAGCTAAGAAATCCTATCTTGATTAGTGAGGATGGTGTGATTTTAATGGTGTGTTTTTCTAAGCCACCTTACAAGGTCACTGTTCAAACCTAGAGGTTCTTCAGGACTGCTGGCAATGGCCTGCAAAGAAGGTGCTCTTAGGGATTCAGATAATATACACTACTTATCATGAAGAGAAGTAGAGGAAGAAAGCTATCACAAATCCCAGCAGGCCCACCTATTCACATGCCTTCAAGCAATCACTTATTACATGTTCCATGCCTTATCAAGTGCCCATTTGTAAATGATACAGAATTTTGAATACAATACTGTGTACATCTTGTGTGTATATTTTATTGTTCATTCATTAAAGAGTAAGATGGATGAGAGTGACTCCATAGGCTGTGCTCCTATCTGCTCTTAGCATTCTTGTTTTGACAGATGAATGAGGTGTAAAGGCTGTAAAGCAGAAGACACCCTTTACTAATCCATTAACAAGCAGGATTATGCCTTCCCTAAGTAAGTGAAATGACAAGTGTGTACTTACTTAACTCACTGACAAGTAATAGAACTGACATCAGACATGTTCCCTTCTTCATGTTTTTCCTACACCAATAAAAACTGAGTGGACTGGTATACTAACTAAAAATCAAGTTCAATAGCTTTAGGTACCTAAAGTGTATGTAATATTCATGTTTATCTGCATCAACAACATGACATCTGTGATCATTCTCAATCACTGGAATGCCAGCTTGAATGACATTCACTGCTAAATTCACATTAACAAAATGATATTTTGTTGTCTAAAAAAAAATCAAGTAGAAAGTGTTGAGAGCACATGTGTTAAATTTTCTCTATTGTGAAAATCTAGCAAATAGACTGACCCTGTTTTTGCAACTTCTCTCTAAATGTGTCATTTAAAAACATAGGTGGAAAACGAAGGTGGGAAATCTTTGGATACATATTGAAGTAGAAAATATTATTTCATCTCTCTTATGGCACTATTACCCAGGTTATACCTGGAGTATTTTCCACTACCATTTAAACCAAAATATCAAATAGAAAGGTTTGCATTATAATCATATCTGGAGTTCATGAAAACAAGGAAAGGGTATGGTCAAGGGGTTAGGAAGGTGAAGTCATGCCTTTTATCTCCTGAAGTATAACTGAAGAGTCAAAGTCTGTCACTCAACCCCAAATGAGCAGTCTGTGTTTGGAGGAGGAAGGCAAGCTTTTGATAAGCAAGTAGCTCTGGCAAGAGAGCTTTGGGGGGGAAAGAAAAAAAAGATGAAGCTGGGAGTAAACCTTTCCCATTGCACTCCCAGGTTTGATCAGGCAACTTTTGCCACGTGTAAAGAGACTCACAGTTATTTGTTTCCTAATAGACATAATAAATAGCTAGAACTGATGAGGACTATGAGATTAGACATTAATAAATTCACCACACCCAGTGAGTCTTTGCTGGACAAGCAGTTGTCAGTCAGATGGGGAAGGGTTGGTATCCATTTCTCCTTGGAGTGGGCTGACCCTTGATGTTGCTGAATTGTCAGCTTCCTACTCTTTGTTTTCTCTCTTGGGATTTTGTACCTTTTCATGTCAACATTTGTCCTCTTGAATCTTTGAACTGCTGCCTATCCGATCTCAACAATCTTACCTCTGCAATTTTACCTTTCTTATCTCACATAGCTCCAGGCTACGTGCTTTCACTCAGCTCTCTCACAACATAGTAATCTTTTGAGGAGTATAAGCCAAGGTTATGCATCTGTGCTGGATTGGAGCTGGCCTTGGATCATGAGAGGAGAACAACAAAGCACAGAGAACTACAAGGATTTGTGTCCATTTAGTTACGATTTTTTAAGTATGTGACAAACAGAACAATAGGAAAAGTTGAAGGAAGAGGAAAAGAAATTCCCAGTGGATCTCAGCACAAGGGCTGTACTTTCAGGCATCTTCCCGATGCTCCCTTATGCTTGGTTTCTTTCTTGATTTTTTTGCCATTCTAAACCTAAAGAGTAGTGAAGTGAGAATGTGAAGAAATGACGAGGAATAGAAGACCTGTCTATTCCTGAAACTGAACTCTTCTACATGGAGATAATATTAGTTAATGGTGCAGTTACCACATAGTTCCCACAGCATGCTTAAATAAACTAGACCAACACATCTCCACATTACCATATAGTAGAGTAGTGATGCAAAAAGAAAGGTCACTTTCAGAGTCACCTTCTCTACCAACCCCAGAATTACCACTGATCTGTCTCTATTGTTTACAAGAGATAAAGGGTTTGATCCTGATCCTCTGAAGAACATTACTCACCACTGCCCTCAGGTGCAAGCCCGTGATCTGCTTCTCCCTTGCGATGGGGACATCACACTTCATGTTTTGAGTGACATTTTTACTCTTTGGTCCTGGTCTAGAGACCAGGTAAGGTAAAGCAAGAGTAAGATGCAACGTGCCCTGTGCATCCTCCCACTTTTGAGACATACTGTCATGGTGCACTTGCAGTCACAAATAAGAAGGGCCAAAAGCTTATGCTAATTTATCCTAATTACCAGGAGCCTTTACACAGTGATCAAAAGACATATGCAGGCTGATATTGCAACCCATTTTCATTTATCCAAAACACATACAGAACTCTGGGTGCCTAGATGTGGTAGAGGGTCACAGAAGCTGTTTTGGGGAAATCTGAGAGTCAATGGACTCTTCTGGGCAATGGACATGGTTTTTGGAACACGGATCATTCTGCTGCCACACTGGCATTTAGCATGTTTGACCAGGAGTTGTGGAATTGTTCTCTATTCTAATGCATGAGAAAATGATGTTTTGTCTCTTAAATTACAATTTACAGCATCATTATTTTAAAAGATAACTTGTTATTAATGTCTTCCATAGAAGAAACTTAATATAAATAAGGTTCCTTCTGTTTTTTCTCTTGTACTAATTGCTTTTTAGTTTCAAAATAATCAAAATCCTCTAACTTATCCTCATTAAGACAGATTTTTAATTATAGTCACATGCAAATGAATGCACCCACTGAATTATAAATTTGACCCCAGGAACTTAAATTCATTCATTATTTATGCACGTAAGCTTTTCTTTAGGTTCTAGAAAACTAATTAAGTTTTTAATTATAGAATATCAATATTTTGTTCTTTTATATGAATATACTGGAATTTCATCCAGTTATAAAATCTGCAACCTACAATTAATACATGTATTCATTTCCAAAATGAAATCTGAATGGGTTTCAGATTTTGGAGAAGTTATAAAAGGTGACTTTTTGGACTAATAAATTAGACTACACTGCATTAATTATTTAGTTCATTATTTGCATTTTGCTAGTAAAAATAGGCTCTCTCACTTTCTTCTCTCGTACCAGTTGTAGGTATTCTACTCAAATCTAGTGTCTCACCTGACTAGTAAACAAAGGAAAATGAAAAACTCAATAAGGATGCTAATGGAACAGAACTTACCCTAATTATCACATGTTTTTTATGGAGCTGTAGACAACATTGTTATTCCTGCTCTTCATTTTCTCAAGGTTAAAACAGATGTCAGATTTTTTTGCTCACTGAAAACTAGCATTACACATTAGCACCTAAATATAACCCAAAGGGTACTGGTCATGCTTCAGATAGAGGACCTGTTGACAGAGGTTTGTTTCTGTCTTATACATTTTATTACTTTTCTTTGTTTGCATTTTGAAAACGCTGTGAAAAATCACAACTCTGAAGCCAAAGTGGTGAAATAGGACATAAATTAGAATAATAACCATGGGATCACGAGGTG
This sequence comes from Empidonax traillii, assembly GCF_003031625.1. Taxonomy (NCBI): domain Eukaryota; kingdom Metazoa; phylum Chordata; class Aves; order Passeriformes; family Tyrannidae; genus Empidonax; species Empidonax traillii. The sequence continues at coordinate 349,840 of NW_020955705.1, forward strand.
ATGGAGTGTCTTTAAGGCATCCCAGAAAAGTGGTTGTTTCTGCTCTGAAGCCCTTGTGACTGCGATTCACTCCTAGACAGAACTAGACACAAAAGGACAGCCTTGGACGCTGGGGTCCAGTGAGAGACTTAATTTTCTCACTGCCAAAAAGATATACCTTTACTTAAAAAATAGATTCTTAAAATACTGATTCCCATCTTGTTGCTTATAACTCTGGGAAGGTAACTGTGTTTTCAATTCAGTTTGCTGACCATCTCAAACTATGATCATCGTGGGACACAGTGGTTTCAGTTGAAATGGCAGAATTAAGGAAATAGGTATCAAATTAGTCACTCATGAACTGGTTTCTAAACACTCTGTCATGATACTAAGTGTCCCTCCATCACCTGTTTAGCCCACATCTAAGCCTCCACTGAATATTTCAGAGAGACAAGGCTAAAGCCAACCCTGAGAACCCCTAACTTCAAGCTCTACTCTATCGCGATGGCAGCTAAAATCGTGTGAAACCTGAAAACTGCACTGGACAGATGGGATCTTTAATGTCCTTTAGAAGAAGTATCTTTTGCTCTGCAAATTTTTCACTGACAGGTGGACAACCAAATGGCTTTTTTTCAGGGAGAAACATGGCATCCAAGACTGATCATAGCTTTGTTTGAGTTTTGCAGTAATACAAGATTCATAATTTTGTGTTGAACTACATCTGGAGTTTAGCAGATTTTAATTAAATATGTTTTGAATTTTACTTTCTATTTATAGATTAACTTGGAAAAAAACCTTAACATTAAGACAACTTGTCAAGCTCATCTGAGATATGTACTGGGTTGCGGTTCATTCAACCAGTGCAGAAAAGAAAATGAGGTAAGTTTAATTCACTACTTGTTGGCCAAGGAAAGAGCAAGGGTAATGGCTTTCTTTAGAATTTTGAGATCAGGGAAATACAAGTCATGTATGGAAAGACAGAGCCTGAGACGTAAAGATCTCCCAGTTAGATAATATTTGCATTAATCACTCCACTGATTTTAATTTTTATTGTTTTGGAAATACATGCAGGTATAAAAATGTAAATGTGGAGATTCCTGACAACCATACTACACAATGCCAATTAAGAAGGAAATTAAATTTTACATGAAGCAGAAGAAAATTCCTTGTGACATTACACTGGAGGGAATGATAAGAGAGCTATAATTACATTACAGAAAGAGATGTAAATTTTCTCTTCTAAATGTGATGAGAATAAGACATTAAAAGCTCATGGATGGATGACAGAAAACAGAAAATAAAATTAGGTGTACTCTAATCCAACATAATTTCCAGTTGCTGTTATTGTACTATGACTATAGTAGTGCATACAAAAACTGAAGTGACCAAAATGGAATTGGAAATAAATTATGATTTACATGATTTACTGATTCATTCTGTGTCTTTGGGCAATTTGTTTAAGGACCAGTTTTCAAAGAGATTGGACATGCAAACTGCATGTGAACATGTACTCTATTTGCACATGTAATACATGATGAAGGGTAAATTGTCACAGGAAAATGGCCAGTTATTCACCTGAGTTCAGAGAGAGTTCACTTGAATCAAAACTAAGTAAAAACCCAGCATTTGGCGCCCTACCTAGATTGCAGAAAAATCCAATCCCATGCAGGGGCTGTGGTATTAAATGCTTACTGTCGGGTCTCATTTGAAATGTTTCCATTTTTTCATGGAGCACAACTACCTGACAAAGTACTCCACAGTTCCTCCTTCTATTAAAAATACCTGAGTCTCTGATAATTCTCTTACTGGTTTTTCGTGTCATCCAAATTTGTATTCCATTTTTAACCCCTAGACAGCTGGAATAACACCTATGTGCGGCAGAACGTGGTATAAAAATAGATTAGGTTGATGACATCATCTCTACAGAAAGAAAAAAAGAAAGGTTGATGATACATGAGGTATTCCCCTGTCTTTTAAAAGTCTAATTACAAAATATTATAGGCATTTATATGGGTCTGCAGCTTCAGTTGTGGTAGACTATACTTTCAAAAAGGCCTTTAGATCTATCACAGGACTTTGAATGAAGAAATAAGAGAAATATATTTTTCTACAGGGGACAAGTGAAGCTGACTCTAGGCAAGCTACAGTAGAATTGCTGCAGTTAATAAGATGGAAACGGAGATGAAAGCTTTCTTTTCACTGGTTTGAAGCTAATTATGTTCATGAATCACACCAGACATACTGAACCATGTTGTCATTCTAATAGTTATAGAGTTATTACTGGCTCAAGTTATCATTAAGAAGGGTTGGTGTAACCCCAATGGTGTCCATTTACTTGAAAACTATCTTTCTTGGTGAGATTTGAGAGTACACCCTTATGATGTCTCAGAACTTTTGGGATTTTTTTAACTTTTGTAGATTTTAAAGGTAGTTGTCTAGTGAATGTAGATTTTAATGTATCTGTATTATATCCCTTACCCTGTAGCATAATAGTTACACACATCCAACCATATTATCCTATTCCATATCAATCCCTCTAAACTCCTTTAGTGTGTTTAGTCTTCTTTTCAAGGCAGAATTGTAGAAAAGCACCCTAGGCCTGGACCAGAAGATATCACACAGACACAGCGACGTTCAAACCCAGAACTTTGGAGAAGCTCCAAGGACTGTGCATGCTCTGAAGAAGATGCAAACGAGGAAGCAGGGGTCCCAAAGACCCCAGACCCAATTTCCAAAGAGTCATGTCAGGGGGCAGAATGTGGCAGAACCGAGGGTGGACAAATCTGGGATTGGATGGATCTCATTATAAAATCATAGAACCACAGTCTTGGGGGTGCGCAAGTTATGTGTGTTCCGCTGGCCTGAGGCGTCATTAAAGGACCTACTCTCTTAATCATATCTTACACAGGCCTAAATTGGTCTGGAGTCTTTTTTTTCTCCATGCTCTCTTAAGGCAACACTTAGAAAATCTCTAGTTTTGTTTAACATACACGCATATTTTGTTTTCCATACTGTTAATTTTATGCTTAAATTCTGGAGTCCATTTTCTTTAACAAGCTGTATCTCTGGGAACTGTTTACTCTAAACCCATGAGCATCTTCACTTGTGTGTTTACTGGAGATTTCACTTTTAAATGGTAGTTAAGTCATGCTATGGTACAGTTCAGCAGTGCTAATTTGAGGCTGGACAGTTGTCAAGGTGTGTAAGCACCTGGATTTGATGTACCAGAATGTGATTTTGAGCACAGGAATTGTTCTGGGCACAGCAGAGTTCAGGTTTGGATACTAATTCTGACATGGGGCAATGTGAATCTTATTTTGGCCACATATTTAGTGTGTCAATACATTCTTCTACCTGAGATCATTAGATTCTTCTTTTTCCTTTGACTGAAACACTGAACTGAGAAACAGCAAATACAGATTAAAGGTGCAGACTGTGAGAGATGGATTTTGAAAAAAATGAATTGAAAGGTGAAAGGCTAAATCTTCTAAAGATCCATTGTTAAACTGAACTCAGGGGTAATCATTAGGAGTTCCTTCTTTTTGCCCAAGTACCAGTCAGGTATTAGGCAGGAAGTTTAACGACAGCAGAGATAGAAAACTTGAATAAAGTCATGAATTTACAAGTTTACACTTGATGTGAAGAACAACAGGGTCCACTGATGTCTTGCTATTACATATGAGCATGCAGAGTTCCTTCTAGCCTCTTAGCTGAGGTAAATGTGGTGGGTTTGGATTAGTGAACAGAAAGTAATTTGTTGCAATAATTAATACAGTCATGATATTTTGATGGGATTGATGGGTAGAATTTATGTCAAGGCTAGGAACATCTCAACCTTTTTACACAGATACATAAAAATTGATGGCATTTTATATGTGGCACCATCTGCTTTTTATGGGTTTTGTCTTCTCTGGATGTTTTTTGTTTTAATTTATTCTCCATGGGGTATTCATTTCTTTAATGTTGATCTTGTTAATAGTAAGAAAAAAAAATTGCTGTGCATATAATACAGATAAATTATATAGTCAGTTGTACAATATAACTCTTTGAGTGGATTTTTTTTCTGTTGAGAAGGTAAATAAAAATAGGATTTTAAAAAAAATCTGAAATTAGCTGATTTTCAGAAACACTTAACATCCTAAATGCCATTGTCTACTGAAGCAATTTTGGGCAGCTCCAAGGATCAGTTCCTTCATTGCTACTTTGTGGGGAGATTATTGTCTTATTGACATCATTCACCTTCTCTTTCAGATCAGCATACACTGCCCACCTCACAATGAATTCCTCATATTTTTGCCCACAGCAGCAGGCATTATTGCCTGATGGGAACATTGTAATCAAACTACACCAATGTCCTCCAAACCTTGAACCTGTGCCCAGGCTGTGAGTCTGGTGCCTCCACTAATTAACTATTCTAAATTTAGCTGTCAGCTTTAATTAGGAAATCCATTGTCTCCAAATATGTGACCTGATAAAAGGAGACAGGAGAAATATCTAGGACCAGGGCAGCGTAAAGCAGCAACTATGGGTTGTTCATGAGCTTCAGCCTCGTATTAAGGATATCCAGTCCCAATTGGAATGGGGTGCAGCAATGCTTTCCCACTTCTACACTGCTTAAATCCTGACTTCTGCAAAATTTCTTTCTATTATCTCACCCTGTGAGAATGTAGAAAGGGAGAGGAAGGGCTTGTACAATCATCTCTGTATTTTCTGCTAACCAACCAGAGAAGCTGGCTGCCCAAAGTGTGTTCTCACCAAGAGAACCACTATACTTATTGACTCTTAGCTACCTTGGGCACCATAGCATGGGCAGCATGTAGGCCACAGCAGGATGTAAACAATATCTAAGATCCTAGAGTCTGCCTGGTCCTCTCTCCTGCCCCAGCTGCACCACCATCAGTTTTTGAACAAGTCAGAATAAAGGCTTGTGTTGTCATCAGCTGCTGCTCTCTGTTTCTGTCTAGGACATCTGTACCTTTACTACAGTCATTCAAAAGGGTGGTAACATTACCTAATAACCTAGAAAAGAGAAATTTCAAAATAAATAGAATATAATATACTTATATAATTATTATATTTAAATTTTTATTATATATGTTTTCAATACAATTATAATATAAAATATAGCACAGTAAAATTTTGTTCATAGTTAGTGCTGGTGAGATACACTGAAATGGTTATGCTGGAACACAACAGGTAGACCTAAATTTTTAAGTGATAAGAGATAATCCTGCAGTTTCTCAAAATTACAAAAAAAATTGATTGTGAAGATCTCACTCACACTGAAATGTTTCTCAACTGATTAAAATGTCATTTATCCATCTAAACGTGGGCTTTCTAGGTAGAATCATTAGATTTTTTTATATATATCAGGAAAATAAAAAAACCTGCCAAATTCTGCTTCTCAGCTGTGTAAAATAAATTTTCCACGGAGCTGAGCATAATTAGATTTATACTACTAGGGGACATATAATCTTAACTAAATTTATTGTGGCAGTCAAAACAATAGAAGACAGTGAAAAAATTAAAACGAGTCTAAAAATTGTGAAAAGGTAATTGAACTAACATGAAATTAATTTTAACATAACTAAGCATTAAATAATACATGTACAGAGAGATGAACCGGTTTTGATATGTCAGTATACATCAGGGTAAAATGTGATTTCTCCCCTTGCAGATGAAGCTCTAAGTGAGAGTTCATTGTGAATGATCTAAAACACACATATAAGATAGATGCAGACGTAACAAACTCACAGCCAAAGCACCTACTATACTCACAAAGAAGCTGTTTTGAGGCAATCTTTCTCTGAACTCCATGCCCTCCTTTTTCACTCACTACTGCTCCTTCTATTGATTTCTGTTGCATCCCACTCACCGAGGACTTGCAGCAGCAGAAGCCAGTAAAGCTTGGTCACATTTTTCTCTGTCATAAGATGCTCCTCTTGTCCTGCTCTTACTACAGAGTAGCTTACAAATGTTTGAGAAAAAGGAACACAGTAGGAAGTAATTCATGTATTTACTTGTTCAGTGTACAAGGTCAGCTGTCTGGTAAGATCCTCTTCAAATTACTTTGCATTTATCACGTGGTAAGAGTTGGCTGGTAGTCAGTAGTTTTCATCAGTTACTTCATAGTAATTGCCCATAAATATGTTATTGCCTGGGATAACTGCAAGGTCCTTTGAACTTACTCAGATACTCACATCTACTTATATACGAAACAGAGATGTTTTACCATATTTTGCTAACTGCCACAACTTAGATTGAGGCTCTGTTGGATTCCAATAAATGCATTGGATTTTTTCTTGTATATTCACTGGTACTCATCAACATATTCACAGAATGGATTCTCATAGAAACCATTCTTTCCAGTGTATTTACAAAGGCTCTTCTCTGTTCCTCATCGCTTTATGAAGCCTGTAACAATTATATCTTCTGTCTTAAGGGGAAAAAACCCAAGCAAACAAACAAACAAACAAAAAAACCTAGCTGTTTTTCTCATACTTTTGCAGGGAATTTCCTTCCTTGCTCATCACCAAAATAATTTCACTCAAGTACACCAGAAATGCAGTTGTCACTCCCTGAGTTCAGAGGTGACAAGAACAATGAAATTGTAATTGTTTGCACACCCTCTTGATGAGAGTGATTCTTCTTATGCAGGACAATGGCTATTAAGACAATAGTTTCTATTGTTCAGTCTCTGGGAGCTTTGACTGGATGGAAATAAGAGTGAGAGTGAAAAATAACAATACAATAAAAATGTTACACCTTTGCAACTTCCCCCTCATCTAGAATTTACACAATTCCTGTAATTTATCTTCATTAACCTACTTGCAACACTTTTCATATATTTTAACTGTTAGTGCTTTATGATTTGCTCATAAAACCTGCATTGAATTTTAACACTGAGCATTTAAAAAAGTCTAAAATGTATAATGTGTACAAACCACAAGGACAAGAGAAAAGAAACTATCCAAACTGCCTGTATGTGTGCCTGCATATAAGTACTACTTACTGCAGAAAGAACTTGCAACACAGGGGAAAAACAACCAAGCTAATATGTTATTTTGTGGTGGATTTTTGTTTTCACAGGAGGATATGAACTGAATTTTATATTTTCATCGAAGGGCACTTCAACACTCAAAATGATATTTAACTTTCAGAATGAGACTTGAATGTGATATGTATTTTATTTTTAGTCTCTGCAGACCAAACATCAATCATTCTCTCCATGTTTGAGAGGAGACGAAAGAGCAAACAATAGAGCAGAAGGATACTGAGGCTAAAATTTCTCAGTTGTTTGTGAATATACAAATCTGTAAATATTGATGATTCTTGGCAATAAAACAAATTCCTATCAACTAAACTCCCAGGAGCATGGAAATTAAACCAGATTTCACAAGCCTTTCAGCATTAATTGAATAACAATTAACAATTACACTAAATTATTAATGAGTCTTATGCATACAACCGCATTATCTCATACATTCTCCTTGTAGACAATGAGGCTTGCCAGGGTAATCAAGCCCACAGTATTAGCAGAGACAGAACTGACTATTTTTAATGTGTAAGAAACCACAGAAACTGGATTTCAAGGGTAGGAAATTCATGAAACCCAAATGAGTTTCTTCAAGTAAAAGCTCAGGGTTTGCCTTACAAGTCCTAGAGCTACTAAAAGAATAGAGTGCAAGCTTTACTGTGCTCTCTGCATGACTGGTTGTAGTAGTTCAAAAAACAGCAACTTTACTCATTCAAAGTTCATGTTAGAGAGACTGGTGCTTTTGTCTGGGTATGTTTTAGGGATACAGATGTAGAATTTGGATTTGTATCAAATTTGTGGTGCACTGTTGCTAACAAAAAGCATCTGCTGCCTTGAGATGTGTATGTCTTTCAGAGGATGTCGGTTCACTCCTCAGTTTCATGGGTGCTTTTCACTGAGATCAGTGGGAGGTGCAAGCCTGCCAGCAGCGTGGGGCTTTCACTTTGGCTGGAGACTTTCAGGCCTCTCCACGAGTAATATGGTCCAATCTGTGTTGTGTGTCTGTCTTTTTCTTCTTCCTGTGAAGGACAATCAGGTAAAATTTTTTTTCATACAGAAGTACCTCTTTTCTCACTGCCTGGCTTGGACCAAGCTTCCCCTGAAGTCTTTCCTTTTCCTCAGGTAATGGTTCTTCTGCCCTGCACTTGGAGTTCCAGATTTTACACTTTATTTTTACTGAAATTGGGCAAAGGAGAAAATGAGAAGAGAATATTTTGCTTACTCAGGAATCCAGCTGGTAGCACACTGGGGGAGGGGACCAAAGTCTATGTTTAAAGAAGGGGAAATAGTGAAGGCAGGTGGGAATAGCACTAGCAAAATCTTTGTGATCATTTCAGATCACAACATCCTAATTCAAGAGGAAACATGGGAGAAGATTTTAAACACTGAGGGAGATTTCACAGAGTGCAGGACAAAGAGCATATAATCGAAGGACAAGAGGTCCTTGAGAAAAGCTGGGGTTTAATCTTGAGGAAGAGTTTTTAGGTATACACAGAAACTGCAGCCTGTTCAGCAGGTGCAATACTAAGGTCCTGTCTAGGAAGGAGTTTGGCCCTGGCTGTAGCTTGTAACCAATATAAATTCTCCTCTGCAGATAGTCATCTCTGCAGTTTGTTCTTGAGGTAGCACCAGGTTATTGTGAAATCAGAGCCCATTTCCAGCCTAAGAAAGGATCAAATTTGTGCAAATTATGAAGTATATGCTTTTGTCCAAAAATCTTGCAAGGTGGGCAATCATAACTAAGTGCTAAGATCAGAATTAGCCTCCAGGAACAGAATTAATCAAATGCCTCAGCAAATAAATTTGCTGGACTTCTACAGTTGTAAACAATAGAAAGAGTTGTTTGAATTTACATTAAAATTACACTAATTCTTTAAACTAGTCAAATTTAATTGCATATTGTACTTTATCATGCAAATAACTGTGTTTTCCTAATATGTAATGGGGGAGAGAAAGAGAAAATTACTTCAGAACTTCCAATTAAGCATAACAGATGAGAATCAATGACATCTTGGAAATTATTTCAGTGCATGAAGATAAGACTGAAAACTTAATGTATTCGGTAACCATTAACTTTCCAAAATAAGCCATTAGAAATGCAAGTCATGTTATGAATCCCAAGAATCTGTTAGAAATCTATTGACAGAAAAATATCTTCACTGAACTTCTTGTTATTGATGTCCATGTTTCATTGAACGCATTAAAATTCTGCTGGCAGAATGAGTGCTTCGCTAGTGCTGCAATGAGCACTCCATAAATTATGATAGAAAACCACAAGTTTGGAGTCACACTGCATCTTCACTTGTGCAACATGATGAACCTGGTCCTCCACTTTACCTGCACTGAATGGAAGTTGGTAGCAGTGGAATAGCTAAAAGCTGGTAGTAACAGCTCAATACATACGTTCGGTCTCCAGATGTATCAGTGTGCAGCTCTGCTTTTTAATTTTTATCTCCCACAAGTGCTGGACAGAGAGAATTTTTCATTTATTTTTTCATTGAAGAGGAAAAGTACTGGAAATGTGACCTCTTTTGATTCCATTCACTAACAGTATTGATTTTCTAATGGAATCTGAAGTGAGCCTGTTGATTGACATCAAGCGGGAACAAAAGTTGTCACAGTGCTGAAGAAGGAAGCCAAGAAAATTGTAACCCTATTCTAAAAGAGGTATTGACACACTGCAGTAGAGGTAAGAGCTCTGGGGTACATTCAGATTTTTTAAGAAATTGCCATGCTTTTTTTTTTTATTTTTAAATTTTTAGATCATCCTTTCTCACTTGTTATCTTGAAGAGGGTAGCAGAGCTCCAGTTATCTAGAAGGGGCTCTGCAGAATGAATGTCCCTATATTTCTTAGCTGTAAATGTAAGTATTTACATTTTTTTGTAGACAATATATAAAATATTTTTTGTGATAATGATAATAATAAATAAAATTTACTATTTTTTATACATCACTAGAAAGGTCTCATGGGAAGAGGTGATATTTTATGAGATTTTTAGCAGCCATAATGTGAAAATATCATCTCACGATCAATTTTTCTGTTATTTTAATTAATTGTAGATATTATAACTAGCTTAAATAGAAACCTTCTCTCATTTTTCATAGCAAGTCACGAAAAAAGGTTTTATTATTCTATTTCCATTTCCTGAAAAAATTTTCTGAATTCAGAAGATATTTCATTTACCAAACCATTTTCAGTAAAAATAAAAATAAAGAAAGAAATACAGGAAGTTATCTGCCAAATAAAAGGAATCTTAAAATCAAAAGAAATTCTTTTATCCTCCAAATTTTAAAGAATCTGCTCAAAAGCAGTAAATTAAAGACCACCACACAGATATCCATCAGTAAGCAATTATCTGAGAAACTAACTAATTAGGCCTAATGAGGTTTTTCCAGGGAAAAGAGTTTCAGAGGCAATGTTGAGTTAGTATTGGCCCGTGCAGCACCACTGGGGAGCTGCAGATCTGGGACGGTGCACAGAAAGAGCAATTATACACACTAACAACCTGCACACTGAGCAGGCAAAGACAGCAAGTGTTGGCTTTAGCTTCTCAATAACTTCTTTCAGGACTTTCATTTTAAGCAACAGAAAACCATTTGAATTAAAAAGCACATTGCAAATGTTTGCTATGGCCTGTTGCCTCCCTGAAAGTCTCTTTCTTGCTCACAGAAGCCTCCAGGAGACCAGTCCTGTCGATTCAGAACTAGAGAACAGGTCTAGACAGGACTCTGAGGAGCTGGATGTGCTGCAAGTATATTTATGCAGTGCAGATAGGGCTGTAATCACAGGAATCAGTAATAACTTTCAGTACTTTGATTTAAAGAATTTGTGCTGAACAGGGACACAATTAAATTATTGTATGACAAAAAGGAGAGAAAGGGAAAGTGTTAAGAGTAGGATTTATGGTTCCTAACTTGCACGATTTGTAAGTTAGACTAAGCTATTTGTGGAATATTTACATCCTGCTAAGCTATTTGTCTAACCTCCCTCTATGGTCAATGAAGACACAGAGACATCTCCAGAGTATATTTATCCTCCCTCTTTTCTTACCAAGTGACAGGATGGGATGACTCTGGGATGTACGCTGCATGAAGGTATGCTACAGAAACACTGGAAAAGTCTAATACTAAGCAAATCAAATTTTTTTCATAGGCTTACTGTTTACTTAACAATTTGTGAATCTACAGATCTGTCTATTTCTCTATATTCTCTATTCTGTGTAACCAAAAAGCCCTCAAGTAGCAGTGTCTGGGTGTACTACCTCCATGTACCTCAGACTCTTTGCACACTAAAGCAATGTCATCAAAATCTCTGACTGTGACTACTTACCCACCAATTTTTTTTGCCATGTCTTGAAAACAGCATGGAAACTTTTAAAGGGCTCTGAGACAAAACAAGCTTGGATTCACTTGATTGCCTCAAGGAATAGTTCAAAACTATGTTTTATTTAGTAGCAAAACTAGTCTAAAGCATTTTCACTCTCACCTATTCTTGTGCAGATTTTGCTGTCTCTTTTAGATAATGATGGTGTTGTTTGTGCTGCATCAGTGAGAAAATAGAGTTTTTTCTATGTTTTAGTAAACACGGATCCAGTCCTACACTCAGATGGTTGCACTGGCATAACTGAGTGGCTTGGGAGCAGTGTTCAGAACTCAGAGAACAAAAGGAGAAAATGTTTTCTTTGGCTTTACTGCTGTTAGAAGACTAATGTTATCATACCTACTGAGATGCAGGTGTGATCCCTGTAACCTGTTACCCTGCACAACAGGCCTTTCTAGGTGGGAAGGGCTCTTTTGGTTAACTGCCGTCAGACAGCTCCGATTATACTTACTCTGTGGTTCCTAGGCATGGTGTGTCTAGTTTAAGGGTGCCTAGAGACAGAGATAACAGTCACCTTAGTGAAAGTGATGAAGTCACCTTCTCCCACTAAAAATGTGTTAAATTATTTTGAAAAATAGCTTTAACACAGAGATTTGTGATTGGCAACAACTATCTTTTATCCAAATATATCTCATTTCATGCCATATCAGACATCATCCATCTTTATGCAACAAGCTGACATAAACACCATGATGTGTTATGGTTAATTTGACAGAAATACGATCAGAGACTCACACTTGATCTGAAACCAGTCTGTCTTGCCAAGGGACCTGAGAGCACTAATTAACCCAGGCTTTCAGAACTGCCGTTTGACCTCGGAGCCCTTTCAGAGGAATGAAGAATGAACTCCCAATTGACTCTACACAGAGCAAAATTAGCCAGCCTGTCCTGACTCCCAGCACCAGGCCAGCTGCAACCAAACTCACTTCGCTAGAAACCTTTGTATTAGCTAGCAGTAGACTCATTAATTTTTCTGAATGATCTGGATAACAGCCACAGCAGAAACAAAAATGAGTCTGACTTTTACATAGCGAAAAATCTCTGCAAGGTTACAAGTTGTTTTTTAATAGCTATAAACCTCTGTTATTTACCTTTTGAGATTTCTGGTGATCCTCCTCCTTCCTGCAGCAAACCCTTAAGCTAGTTCTCCCCAGGAAGCTGCAGGGACCATTTTGGAGGCTGAGGTATTTCTTAAAAGAGAGAAATATGGGTAAGAAAAGAATTTCCATCATAACACCCCTCTGAGTTTCTCTAGTGCCTGGTATCCAAAATTCCCATTAGACTGGCAAGGCTCTGCAGTGCGCAATATATTCTGGCTGCTCTCCCTTTTGTCCTTGACATGCCTCTTATATGCTGTGGGCCAGGGGGACTGACGAAGAGATAGCAACATCAGTTTTATGCCAGATACAGATTTCTCCATTCTAGGGCAATCCTGTACTGTACATTAAAGGCTGTTTCAAGGTCCCTTTATGTTCCTCAGGTAGGTGGACATTGGCACAGGCTTGAATCTGACCCTCAGAGACCATTACGTGATTTAAGTTCTGTGATTTGTGTCGGCTTTAATGGATGTTGTTTGGCTAAAATCCTGCCTGCAGTCTGAAAGTTGTCTGAATTTTGCCTTCATCTCTCTGTTTGATCGTGACTGTGTCCAAAGTCTAATTTAACAAATCTTATTTCGCCCTCTTTCTCTGACACTTGTTTGACTCCAGTGGTTTAATTCTGAAGCTTAGACCACAGTGATCTAAGGAAGGAAAAAGATGATGAAATGACTGTGGTACCTTATATATTAAGTCATTATACAAAAACTAACTATGAAACATTTTAAGTGTTGTTGCTGCAACTGGTAAAAATGACTAACATTAGCAGGAGGTACCCAGGGGATTTGTTCTTTTAATTATAAATTGACACTTTATTAAAAACCACTCCATAAATCTCTTTATTTGCAATAATTGATAATTCTCTTCTATCTCACTTACCTGATCCTTGTAGTACAGTGCAATGAAAAGAATAAAGAAAATTTTAATGTGGTAGAGGAAATTCTAGTGTTTTCATATATTTTCAGTTATGTTATAATTTTGGGTTTTAACGATGACTGCACTATATTGCATCAAAAATGTATTTGCTACCTCCTGAAGCAGCTGGACACACTTGATAGATTAAGAACTTTCCGGTTGAAGGAGCTAATCCTAAAAAATCCTTTTTGCACAGCATTTTTTCTGCTGTGAGACACTAAACTACTTATTAGAGTGAGGTATTTCTGGAAGAAGTCCTAAGATATAGACTGGTCAAAACAGTGAGAGATTATGAGGGCCTTGAATATACTAAAAAAAAAAAAAAATCTAGAATATAAGAACAGATCTTGATCTTGACATTGATGTGGAACAGCTGAAAGAAGCTGTCACTATAGTGCAGGCGGTAACCGTGAAAGCACCTGAAAAAAAACCATAAAAGGGTTGAAAATATTAAAGAGAGGAAAAGATTCTCTTAAAGACAAATATAGAATACGCTGCGGGGGTTTTCTGGGGCTGTTTCCACAGCCAAAATTTCAATACCCCTTCCTTCACTGTGTCTGCATTCATTCTATTGAATTGCTGAGGCCATTTTACCCTATAGCAATTTTGAAGTTTAGGTCATTTGGATAATGAAGTGCTCAAACCCTGGAACAAATCAGCTACTTTATCATCATCTGCACCTTCTTGAGGACACAAACAACTCAAGCTACAACTGCACTGATTAAGCACCTCCCATTACAGAAAAAGAAAGTAAAAAATCTTTTTATGTTTTGTTTTTTAATGGAAAACAAAACCTTATAAAATTGAGAATAAGATTCAAGCTTCACCCAGAATGTGAACCTGAAAAAAAGGTAACAGAAGACAGGAGAATAAAGAGCCCTTGTCTCTGGCACAACCTGGCCAGCTCACTTCATTTTCTCTGCCTTCCTTTGTCCATCTTTAAGTGAGTTTCTGTAAAAATGGTTAAAATTATTAAAAGCAAATATATATATATACACACACACACATATAAACTATATATAATATATATGGCACATATAAATATGTTGGTCTTCTTAAAGATCAAGAGGCAGCAGGGTGTACAAGTCACCTTTGCATAACCTGCCAGTTGGGATGAATATCAGTGTTTTCGGGAACAGTGTATCTCCCCTTTGGCTGCAAGAGGCAACATGAAGGTTTGCATTGCCAGCTCTGAATTACGAAGAAAGGTTTTTGCTTGTTGGTCTAAACCATCACCCTTCTGGGAAACTTAAGGCTTCGAAGGACACTTCATCAGAATAGACTAAAAATCTGCCTGTCCTGTCTCTGACAATGGCCAGTAGTAACAGGCGCTGTAAGAGCAGAAGTGCTTTCAGGTTCCAGGGACCTTTAAGTAAGGGACTTCTGAGTCAGATGTGGTATTTTGTTTCTAAAGAGCTGTTGATGGATGCTTCTTCCATAAATTTGTCATGATCACTCTGTGTTACCACATCTTGGGGCAGGGAGATGCACAGTTTAAATAGCAGCAGTGTGAAGAAAATGCCTCCTGTTGATTATTTTGAACATACCATCTCTCAGATTCATTTGATTCTGCCATTTTTTTCAGGTAACAAGAAACAGTGAGCATCTGCTCCTTCTCCAGTTACCCTTGTAATCCATAATGTTGTGGATTCCTATCATAGCTGATTAGTTTTATTGCTCACAAAGAAGCGCTCCAAACCTTTCACCGTCTTCCTTCTCTCTGAACTATTTGTAGTAACACTAAGTCCTGATTGAGACGAAGACGAGTTCTACACCACATCTCGAAATGTATTTGCAACATGGATCAACACCATAAGATTTTTTTTTTTGCTTCATTTTTCTATTTCTTTCCCACTAATTGCTACCACACACATTAGGGTTTGTTTTTTTTTTTTTTTTGTCCACTATTGAGAATTGTACTGATGTTTGGAAAGAGCTATTATTATAACAAAAAGTTCTCTTTTCTGAATGGAAGTAGGTAGTTTAGGACCTATTGTTTTAGACTGTTTTCTCCCTTGTGCGTCATTTCATATTTATTGTATAGAATTTAATCTGTCATTCTATTGCCTTCTTAGTACCAGTACATTTTTCCCTGGCTCTTTGCAATCAGCTTTCATTTTTATTACTCTGAATAATCTGGCATCATCATTAGTCTCCTTGTTCTCCATCTTTTTAATTTCTGTATACTCTGAGTATAACAGACACTGCAAAGATCGCTATGATCTATGGCTTTACACCATTGTAAAGCCCAACCATCTATTCCTTCTTTTTGTTTCTGTTAACCTATTGTTAATCTATAATATGACTTACCTCTCTTCCACAGGCAGCTTAATGTCTTTAAGAGCTCGCGATGCCAACTGCCCCCAGATTTATCACAGAGTAAAGGATGATGATACTTATCTACTTTATAAATTGCTTTCACATTCAAATGAGAAATGCTAGATATTAATATTTGCTAGAAAATCTGTATTGCTTTTCCTTAGATAAAAGATATGGAAATGAAGGAACAGTAATTTTGGGATTGCATGGTATCATGAGAAGAGGGCTGGCTGCTATACAAAAATCAGAGTTGCACCCATCTGAGCCCAAGGCTTTTTGAGTTTTAGCAGAGTTATTGCTTGACAAATTTCTCCATGTATAAAATGGGCTTCTAACTGTGATTGTGTCAGGGTTAAATAAATGTGGGTCTGGTAGCTTATCAAAAAGGTACCAAAGAAAGATGAGTCTGCTAGGCTGGTAGTACAGGTCTTGACAGATTTGTGTATTAAGTCACCAGAATCTTCAGTGGCTCAGTCATCTGACTTTTCACTGAGGAATTTGATGATGTCTATTGCTTTTTACTTTGCTAGGAAGTGACCCACTAACAGCCTGGAGACAGAACAGTCAAAAAAAAAAAAAAAAAACAAACCAAAAACAGAATGTCTGTGAAGCAGAAAAGAAAATCATTTTGTCATGCAAATTTATTTCCAGTTTAATTCCAAATAAATTTTAAGCACTGCCTCATCAAAATTTTCCCATCTTGTTCTGTTTTTAATAACGTTTGCATGGCTTTCCCCAAAGCGGAATTTTTGGCTATGTCATGTATCACTATTACGAAAATTAAAGGTGAGTCAAAAAGTTACTATTGGAATTTTTGCCTAATTGTATAATAAAGGCTTTGCCTTGACCAAAGCTAGGAACCATACCATCTGCTCCTCATGTCAGCTGGTATCACTTCACTGATTTTAAGAGGAATCTTTTCAGGACTTTAATAAGCAGAAATACATTTTATAATTTACCTCTGAAATAGTGCACAAATGACAGAGTGTCAAGATGGAGTGACAGTGTAAACAAAAAATATTCCCTCTGCAGCAGCTGGCAGGACTGAAATCAGATGTAAGTAATAATTGAGTTGTGTATAGGAGATTTGGGAGAATCAGATTTTGCAGTTCTTTTAATTATCCTTTATTATATTAGCTATGCTCAGGGAAATTATTTAAAATGTGAATTCTATTTAGACAATATCCTGGTGAAAAGGAGCAAAATATGCATTATGAATGAGCAAAACAATTTCAATATCTTGTTTTGGAATTTAAACCACTCAAATCACTGTTGCAGCTTTTGAAGCTCCTTAGGTTTGGTTCCTTTTGATGTTATGCACAGCTAATGGCAGGGACACCTCATTGCTGTCACACTGGCAGTCTGCAGTCCCCTCTCAAAACCTCCTGTCCTCTGCATTTATGCCATAATCTCAGCAAACAAGGAGTATGGAAACCACAAACCTGGACCACGTCTGAGGTTGGATATTAGACTTCTGTGTGCAAATAAACTAAAAACTCTGAACAGTGTTTGAAACAAAACTCAAAAGACCTTCAAAGTTAGAATGGGAGGGAATTAAATTGACGTTCAAAAGCCTTAAGGGAACAGGTCCAATCTGTGTGGTTCCTGGCTGCCATAATGGATCTCCCTCTGAAGCACACTCTGACTGGTTAATTACATTCCTTTGCAGTATAGAAGAGATTTTGCATTAATATGTAGTGTCAACCTCTGTAACTGCACAGATGTGCTGTCATCCTTTCTGCTCTTGACTGCATGCTTGTCATTCACAGTAGTCACACAGGTCTCCATCGATATTTTCTTGGTCTACATTGTTGAGGAATAAAGTAGGGATCACAATAACAATTGAAACCAGTTGTGATTTTTATTTTATTATTTATCATATTTTACTTGATTTATTTGTCAGTGCAAATGTTTACAGCTGTATAAAATGTGTCTAAAAGCTGAGTATGTTTTTTCTTTTCTAAACACTGCTTTAAAAATATATTTTTTAAGGTTGAATCCTGACAAACAATCTCTAGGCAAAAAAGTATTGTAATTTATTTGAATATCACCCTACTACCTAGATTGGTTCATCTGGTCGGGAATGAGATGCAATTAATCACAGTGAATTGGATATTAAATTCAATAGAGTTCCCTCAATAAGTTAATGAAACATCATTTTTACCAAGGAGGACAGAAGTCTGTAGATTCAAAATACATACATTCCTTCCCATAAGCTTGATCTACAAAGAAAATCCCCTCTTCAATTATTGAAAAAGGCTGAAAATAGATAAACTGGTTAATAAAAATTACATTATATGTTTTCTTAGTCTGCGCAATAGATTTTCCACTTAAGTATGTGACAATTTTTTATCATTAGCAATTTCTTTTTAAGTAAGTACTATGGATGGAAAGCTGTTCCTATGGATAAGTCATAGAAGAGGTCTGAGATAACAAGATCAAATCTTTCACTGGATCTTCATATTTCTTCAATGAGAAAAAAGAAACTACAATAACAGCTTTGCAAGTGGCTACAACTCTGAGATGGAAATTTGTGCATCCAGATTACCATAAAGCATGAATCATAAAGATCTCATTATGTGATTATGCAAATATACATTAATTACACAATTACAAGCATCTCTGGTGATGAGATATGATTAATTTTATGATTTGGTTCACTTGCTGAATGCAATGGCATGAGCTGCTAGAGGTCCATAGATGTGTTTCTTTTTTTGACTCAGTGACATTTTAATATTATGAGGGAATTATAAATTAGTGTAACAACAGATGATAAAAGCAGATGGAATAAACTTAACTGAAGCCAACATGATTTACACAGATTTAAACTGAACAGTTTGTGTGTTTATCCAGCTATAAGTGTTTTGCTCCATGATGATGAGTTCTGTTTGGAATGAAAGTCTCAAAAAATAGTGACATATCTGGAAAAGACCCTTTGAATGTGTGTCTTAAAACATTAAGCTGTACTGAACCAAAAGTAATCAGCGGAAGGTAATGTAGGGCTGCCCAAGACACAGCTGTACTGGCCCATTTGGGAGGCAAGAGCAGGCAGTCTAGCTTACTTGCCTTAAATGTCCAATACCGTAGTCACTGCCAGAGACCCACATATATCCTACCTACCCCAAACACCACTCTGGGGACAGATCAAGGGCTTTCTGGGTGAGTTTCTCTCTTTCTGCTGATTACAGGAGGACTCTTGATATCTTAATTCAAAGGTGGTGCACTGTGTAGAGGTGGTTAACATTAGTAAAGATGAATCCCACCTACACATGTGATGCAGGACTAAACCTCATGCTTGCAGGAGCACCGGGTAGGTATGATAGCTTAGATAAATAAAAAGGAGTAGCTTGTTCTCCTGACTATAATAAATCCTGTTCTATTTTAGATGTAGGTCTCAAGTCATGGACAGCTGCTTTGAAATACCTCACACAGTCAATCTGTCTTTAGTGCTGGGACTAATTGCTACTTGTGTAGGATAACTGAAGTGTTCCACAGCCACTTCCCAACTTCGTGGACCCAGCACATGGCTGATGTGAAATCCTTCACCATGATCTTCACATGAAGCTGTTGAGTTTGGAAGGGACCTCTGGAGGTTACCTGGTCTGATTCCCCCAGCTCAAAAAGGGCTACTTAGTTTCCCAGGACCATGTCCAAGATGGCTCTTGATTATCTGCAAGGATGGAGGCTTCACAAACTCCCCGTGCAACCTGTGCCAGTGCTCAGCAACCCTCACAGTGAAAAAGAGTTTCCTGATATTCATAGGGCACCTCCTGATTGTGTCTATTGCCTCTGGTACTGTCACTGGGAATCGCTGAAAAGAGCCTCTCAATTCTTTTTCTCCTTTCAGATGTGTACATACATTTAAAGGTCATCCTGAGCCTTCTCTTCTCCAAGCTGAACAGCGCCAAGTGTCAGCTTTTTCTCGTAGGTAAGATCCTATTAGAGAGTCCCTTCATCATCTCTGTGTCCCCCTGCTGGACTCTCTCATACATGTCCATATCTCCTTTACTGAGCCCTGAACTGGACACAGCAGGTATAGCCTCACCAGTGCTGGGTGGAGAGGATTGATCAACTCCATTAACCTTCTGGCAATTCTTTACCTAACACAGCCACATTTGCCTTCTTGGTTGCAAGGGCACACTGCTGCCCTGGCTTCAGCTTGGTTTCCCCCAGCTGCGTGGCCCTCAGTATTCGTTGGTGCCTGGGGTTTTCCTCCCCAGGAGTAGGATTTTTTTTGTAGAGGTCCGTTTGGATAGAAGCACAACCACTCCTCCCATGCAGTCTCAATACTATATTTTGCTTTTGACCACTACATGGCTCTTCTGTTTGATGCTGAAAATTCTTCTGACTAATGAAGAGAACAAAGATACTACTTAAACTAAATCATTCTTCTCCAGCTTGGGCTTGCTCCACGCAGACCAGCAAAGTCCAGTGAATTCTGCTAATTTACCACTTGCCTTTTTGATGAATAGCTGCTGCAAAATGCAGAGAAAACCTCCTCCTCCTCCCCACTTTAAACAATAACTTCATAAAGTGTTACTTTTCCTTCTAACAATAACTGAATATGCCACAGCAGAGAATCTGCAGTTTTTGAGAGAGTAACTATTAATAAAATGCAGGAAAGTTCACTGGTAGGTCTAGCAAACTTCGGATGAAAGCAGATGGAGAAAAGGTTGCCATAACCTAATCTGTCTGTTCTCTATTTTTTCACTACAAATTTAATATCTATCTTTTCATAGATACAAAAATAAGTTCCCTTCTAAGCACTAAGATGGAGCACTTCAAATACTGATTACAGTGCTAAATTTGAGATGCACTTTTATGCCAACAATGGGAACATTTCAGCCCTAAAATTGATTTGATTTGCTTGTTCATAATACAGATAATTGAAGACATTTTAAAAATACAGATATTAAAAATTAAATGGTTCTTTATGATTAAATGATATTTTTTAAAAATTGAATAATCTTCCAAAAGAAGATTTCTAACACCTATTAGAAAAAGTCAGCTTGTTCAGAGGTGCTTAAAGTCATCCCCATTTCTTGTTTAGAAAGAATGTATTTCAGGAGACTAATTTATAATTGTATTCTTTTAACAGTTATTGTTGACCCTAACCTTTTCACACTAAAATCAGTGGTAAAAATCCAGTAAGACTTATAAGACACAAAGTAATACTAAGTGCTTTTGAATATGTCAGTTAACAATGTTTATCCTTCTTGGTGGTGAACTTCTGGAGCTTTCCTGTGAGTTCACTACTAATTAGAAGCTGGTATCACTCTGAAAATTCATGGAATGTCTCCACACTGCTGACAACATAAAAGTTATTGTACATTACTGTACACTAATGTATGTACAAAATGTACACAATCCATTCTCATTAACACCATCAGTAACAAACCTCTGTGCCATTACTCAAAAAGCCTACATATATACCCTCTTCTTTTGTGGCAGGAAATGTGACTTTTCACAAGCTGCTTCATTGCTTTAGAAGGATTGACAAATGCATGTTTTCCACGGACACAGACACTGAGTCTCTCGGGGAAGTCTCCTCTTTGTGTTAAAATAATGGATGTATTTTCATGGAGAAATGGTAGCTTATAAAATATACTTACTGCAGAGATCATAGGCTTTCACTTAGTGAAAGATGGATGTAATACCACTTTCAGAGGCTCTGGAATAATACTAGGGACTTTCCAACTCCATGACTCAGCTGCCAAATGCTTTCCTAAACATCACACAGCAGATTAGGCTTTCTTTTGGGATATTTTAGGGACCAGGATCCAGGAAAACAAGGGGGGAGTGTTTTTCACATAGCTGTAACCTATAGCTAAATCTTTTATAGCCATTGATTTGTACAGCCAAACATGAAAGTAGAGGAACTCCACTTAACTAAAACCAGAGGAGAGGTAACCTGAACATGCTCATAGATATTATTACACAATAGCCTTTACAAACAGCTTGACTGAGTAGCTTACTAATATATTTCTAGAATACCATGACAGTTAAATACGAACAAAAGAATAATGTTAGTGTTTGATAAAGCTTAACAATGTGTTGCTGTTGTATCACATAAAATAATGGTTTCCGCCTCAAATGAATTTCAGGATAAAAGGAAGATAAGGAGCCTGGTTTTCTGTCAAAGCCAAAGCCAGTCATCAAAGTCCTGCTGGATGCCAGCTAGTCCCAAGCTGCAGCTGGGGCCAATGAGCATGTTAAAGACCTGGCTATATATCTCTATCACAGCTGTGCAGATGCTTCTGGCTCAACTCCTCATAGTCCCCATAGAACTCAGACAAACAAAGCCAGGGTTTTCTAGGACTCATCTGCCCAATGCCATCCGAGCACTGCAGTCTCAGGGTGGGGTCCAGCAGGTGGGGAAATTACATGGGGCCAAGAGGCACAGGGGAGAGCTGTTCACGGCGCTTGGTTGGACCTGCAGTCCTGATCTCCATCTGCCAGCAGCCTGGAGTCAGCATGGGGTTTGCAGCTGGGGGTGGACAGGGGCCCACCTCACCTGAAAAGGCATTTTGAGCAATACCTCGCTCTCTTCCTTCTGTTACTGAGCAAGCTAAAGGAGTTAAATGAGGAATGGGGCTATAGAAGGAGCAACCAGAAGATCTACCGGCATTTGGGGCGCAATCTAGCATGCAGATTTAAGATTTCTTTAAAGAAAGCAAAGGGGAGATTAGAAGCTCATACCATAGGAAAACCTCTAGATCTGTGATGCCACTGAACTTGCAAACATCATGCAAGAGTAGAAAAGCAGCCCAGAACAGGTTAAAACTTTCCTTTCTACCTGATTTTCTTAGAGAAGGCATGAACGCTGCAATTCTTATGCCTGCCATCCTCTGACCCAGAAAAATTGGTTGACTTCACACAGCCCAGTCATAAACTCCCAGTTTGCCAAGTGGAAGACTGAAGTGTCGTGTTCTGACACTGAATTTGAAAGCCAGATCAGCCAGCTGTTTTTATTTTCATGATAAAGTGTCTTTCTCATTGATAAAAAACAGAGAAAATAAATTCAGAGAAAGAAACAATAATTTATAATATGATCATGTAACAGTAAATATATGCATATATATAAATAAACATATATTTATATATGTTAAACAGAAATCAACATTTCCCATGCAAACTCATCTGTCAGTTCAAGAAGTAAAGGAAAGTTCAGCTCTTCTTTTCATTTGAAACAAGTGCTGTGAGCCAGGTTTGGGTCATATTTTCAAAATTTATAACACTGTGATGCTTGCCAAAAATCCTTAATTAGATCAGAGGAGCAGCAAAACTGTCAGATTCAATAGCATAGTACAGCGAAGGAATAAAATATTCTGGGGTTAATTGGATAAGTTCATTCAGCCAGTTTTGCCAGGCTACTTTTCTACAATGATTCGCAGACAGATCATGAGGATAGGGTTTTTCTCAGTAATAATAAAACTGATTTCTGAAATACATTTCATTTTCTACACCCCAGAAATTCTTTATAGCTAACTTAAACCAATAATCAACATCCCCCTTCCCACAGCACCCATAAATTGTGAATGTCTCATGAACTCAGTTGCTTAGAGAGTCATTTGTGTATCTCACTTGTATGAGAATTTCATGGTAAGTGCTGCTGAGTTCTGCAGTGAGGCTGAGCACAGTGACATCTCTAGCTGCACAAAGTATTTGAGCTTTCGTGTATTCAGAAGAAGGTTGTAACACTTGGAAGGACAGAGTAAGAGAAGATGGTGCTAAACTCAAAAATGAGGCTATGAACCATGTCTCAACGGATTCCCCTACTTATTTAGAGAGCTCGGAGAAAAACTGACATTCAGAATGTTTTACTTGACATACTTTATTGAGAAGAACATTTCTAAAAAAGGAAGAAATAATATTTTTAATGGATACTATATTTTTATTTGAGACTTTTTGGTAATAATCTTAGCCTTTTTTGGTTGTTTTTCAGCCTTAAAATGGTCTCAGTGCTCTAAGGGACACATCTTGAGGGAGAGCAGGTTATTTGATCCCCAGGGTATTTGACCACAGGTAAGAAATAAACCACACAGCTTAATGACAGGAGGAAAAGCCAGCCTATTATTTTGAAGAGGCCCTTCCAAACCATACCCGAGTGCCAAAAATGCAGCACAGCTATTCAGTAAATGACTTGCCTTTTGCTGAGCCCGAGAACAGGTGGTCAGAACAAATTCTACTAGTGTGGTGCTCTACCAAATCATCTCCCAGCCACAGGAGAATGTTATTTCTTTACAAAAGAATGAGCACTGAGATACTTCCTTTTAAAAGGAAAGAATAGAGAAGTCTTGCCATTTGATCTAAGTTTTATCTGCTGACACAATAGTTTGTACTCACAACCAACTACTGGGAAGTTAAGAAGTAATTTAAAGTAAATGCTATGTAGTTCACCAGGTAATGTGAGTAATATATTTAAAAAAATTTAGAACCAGAAAGTATTTTGAACACCCCAGCATGATTTCACCAGTTATTTGGGAAGACTTAATTGTGAAATAAAGAGCAGAGATCTTCTTCCAGAGATCCAAACAAACTTTCATAATTCAAAATACTCTCCTGTCGTTTAGGGAATAGCACAAAAAAGATTAATGTCACTTCTGGCTCTGCTAAATTCTGCACAGTGAAAAGCAGATTTGGAGAAGTAGGACTATGAGCAGCTGCTGCAGTTGGAGTTCATATGTAGCCGGAAAGGAGCACAAGGAATCCTTCTTATCATGTTTGTGTTCAAAAGGAGCTTTGAACTTACCTGAACTTGATTGACACTACTGCAGTTGCACCCTGCTCCAGGGTATCCTTTGTTTTTTTGTGGTGTATCAGATGCTCCCAAGCCCTCCTCTTCTCTGGAGACACAATGGAGGACCCTGTGTAGCCTTAGTAAAAGCAACATTTGGCCTTTTCTACCTGTAGGCTCTTTCAGTAATGAGTTGCTTTTGGGGAATGCTTAACTAAGCTAAGCATAATACCATCAGTGAAAATGGAAAGATTAAATAACAAAGGCATACAGGTAACTCCTATATTATGTAGTAATATTCATGAGCTTTCTGTTCGTCTGAACTGGAGAGGGGAAAAACTGCAAGGGGTGGTCCCACAGAGAAAACAGAGAAGTTCAGGGCTGTCCTTTTGTTTGACAGGATACACAATGCACATTACACCCTTCGGCCAGCAGGTTACTCTGACTTGCTATTGCAGGCAAAACAGTCTCAACACAGGGATTTTCAGATAATTTATTGTAAACTACCATAATCTTTTCTTTATTGATACAAGTATTCAGGAACAAAAAAGACACAGACAATTAAGCAAACAACAGAGGGAATCACCTTTCAATCCCTTCCACAGCTTCAACTTCAGTTCATCATGCCTCCTTCCCATTCCTTGTCTCTGCTGGCCTTATTTTCATCACATTTATCTCTATCCTTCCCAATCTCACCAATGGGACGATGGGCAGCACAGGAAGTTGGTGTTGGTGTATAATAGTTTCTTAAGCCAATCCCTGTTTCTTGTCCTTCTCCTCCCCTCCTCCTCACTTGTTAGTGCTCTCAGCTCCAGTGTGGCTCACCCATGGATCACAGTCCCTGAGGGGCGTCCCTACCCCAGCATCAGTTGCCCACAGACCCAGTCTTGCTCTCCTTCCATGAATGCTATGCAACTATGACCCCAACAATGCCCCTTTCCATGTCTTCTCTGTTTTGTCTCTACAAAAGTGTATCCGCACAGTTCTCCTCACGTGTCCCTGTTTTGTGTATCCTCCTGTGTGTCCTCTCACAACTCCTTCTTATGCCTTCTCCCATGTGCCCTCACACGTGCCCTTCTGCATCTTTTGTTTTGCTTCTTTACAGATATCCTCTGGTGCCTCCTGCCCAAGAGGCAAACACTCTTTCCCAAGCATGTACACACAGAGCTGCCACAGGCTTCCTTCTGCCTTCAGTTTTGATGGGCAGTGGGTTTTCCCAACATTTTGAAGCCATCTGAAGTCGCCTGGAGCCAGCCAGAGCAGTCCATGCCTCCTCCCACACAGGGCACCCCACCGAGTACACCGGTATAGGGGAGCAGAGCGAAATGCAGGACGAGGGAAGGGTCACTCAACACTCTGGAAAAGGTTGTAGGAAAAGTCTTGTGCATTATCTGTCTTTTAAAGGAGGATTAAAACCACTTTCTTCTCACTATCTCCCCCAGAAAGAATTGAGGGCTACATGAGACACAAGTTTTCACATCTTTATGCCTCTCAGCATAAACTACAATCAGTGCAGAATTGCTGATTCCTGTTACAGCGATATTCGTGCTTGATTGCAGTAAGTTCTTAGAGCCCAAGAGGCACAACAAAGGATGCTCAGGCTACTCAGCTGAGCTGCTGTGGCCTGTATGTATCAGGCTGGGACTAAGCTCATGCTGTGCAAACTGCTGAAGCCAGCATGTATCTGAATCACGGGAATTGGAGGAGGAAAAAAAGGCTGTTAGTTCAGTTTGCTTAGGGGGCATCCATCCAAGGCCACAGACAGATCCACTGCAAGACACAGGAGCATTCCCTACTGCGTTTTGTGAACATGGTCAGGTTTTTGTAGCAGTGGAGACTTTATAGGTGGCCTTTGTGAGAAGACACCAGAAGCTGCCCCTCTATTGAACAAAGCCTCTTCGAACTGTCTCCAAACCAAACGCACTGCTACCCAAAGCTGAGCCTGTCAGTGACAATGGTGGCACCTGATAGATAGCATATTTAACAAAGGGTAAATTACACTGCACACCATCTGTGGGAGAGAAGAGCAAGAAACAAAGTAAGAGAAATACCTCTGCAGACTCTGAAGTCTCTGAAAAAAAGGAGGAGGAGGTACTGCAGGCACTGGAGCAGATAGGCCTCTGTAGACCATGGTGAAGACCATGGTGAGGCATGCTGCTCTGCTGCAGCCCATGGAGGATGCCCTGGTGGAGCAGATTGAAGACCCTAAAGGAAACTACAGCCTCTATATGGACAACCCACTATAGAACAAGCTTTTGGCAGGAACTGTGACCTGTGGAGAAGAGCCCATACGGGCTGCAGTGTGTGGGAAGAAACCACACCGCAGAAGTTCATGAAGGATTGTGTACCATAGGTGGGACCTCTTTTCAGAATAGGGAAGAAAGTGAGAAGGAAGGAGTGGCAGATACAGTGTTATGAACTGACCACTGCCCCTGTTCCCTATCCTCCTGCACCACTAAGCAAGGAAAAGATGGAAGAGTCGGGAATGAAGTTGTGGCAGAAAAGAAAGGGAGTGGGGAGAAGGCGGGTTTAGTTTTGATCTCGTTTATCACTATTTTTAATTGTTTATAAATTAATCTTCCCCAAGCTGAGTCTGTTTTGCCCATGATGAGAACTGGTGAGCAATCTCCCCATCCTTACCTCAACCAACAAGCTTTTTCATCTTATTTTTCTCCCCTGTCTTGCTGAGGAGGGAGAGTGAGAGAGCAGCTTGGGGGGCACCTGACAGCCAGCCAAGGCCAACCCACCATGCCTACCCAGCTGTTGCTATAGAGCAGATCCCTGCAAGAAGACAAGAGAACTCAACATTACTCAGTTGTTTTGCAAGCAGATACTAGGTTTCAGTCACCTGCCATCTCATCCCCAACCTTGTGCCTGAAGTATGAAGACAGCTTCAGGATTGGTATATGTGAAGTGGAATATATGGAGTGAGGTGAAATTTAGCCCACAGAAGAAGTTCATGCACCAAAACCTAGTAGCAAGAATTTCTGAAATAAAGGAGAAACTTATTCTACAGCAATAACAGGGGAGGTGAAAGACCTGCACTAGGCAGAGTAAGGGTTACAGTGAGCCCTCACTGCAGAGGGGCCATGAAATGAAAACAATGATCCCAAGAAACATTAATGAGTCCTTTCTATGGGGAGAGACACTTATCACTACCATTGCACAAGAACCATCTCAGTCTTATCAGGAATGTGGAAAATAACCCTCATTGCCTGTACTCAAGGGAAATTGAATTCGCTGCAGTACACACTAAGGAGGGCTGCTGGGATGACCGGGTGAGTGGTCAAAGCAGTTCGCAATACAAGGCTGAAAGACTTCAGCAAAAGTGGAGTTTAAAATAAGGACATGGACTTCTTTTCTGTGTGTGTATGTGGGAGAAAAGCAGGAGGGGGTTTGGAAGGGATGGATGGATGGATGAAGGAGAATAGCAGGAAGGAAAAAGGTGTTTAAAATATGTGCTTCTCTGGCAGGAGAACAAAAAAAGTATAAACTAGGAAGGAGTTGAAATTTTAAAAGCTCTTCTGTATCCAAAATGACGAAACAGCTTTTCAGCAGGAGGAAAAGGTGCAAGAAACATATGTGGGTTTAAGGTGGTTCTTGACAAATTTATGAATGGAATTATCCATCCCATATAGGAATCAAGAATTTTCTGGTTTAATGACTTCCAGGAGTGTCCAATCCTCTGCACAGACCTGCTTTTATTAAATTTAACATATATATCCAGACTAAATTGTTTGTGATGTCTTACTGAATTACAAACTCCACAGGAGTTCTTCAGTTCTATTTTTGTTTAAAAAGCCCCACAAAAAGGGACTCATTAAATGGGTATACAAATATAAAGACAAAAAGATGGATAATCAGATATGTGAGACATAGTAAGAGAAAGTATTATGCAAAACTAAGGAGAAGTAAGTTGAAGAGAAACAAAAAATGTACAAAGACTTAGCAGAACACTATAAAGAATATAACGATCAATTACTCTCATTAGTCAATGAGGTTGAACAAGAAATGCTACCAGCTAGATTAAAATGCAGCAGAGAAAACTTATAACTGGAGGAACAGTTACATAATGAAACAACCTGACAGTGAAGGTTACAGCATTTCCATCACTGAAGATATTCAAATCTATTTTAAGAATAATGAAATCCATCCACCAATGATTCAGACTGATAGACTGAGATGACCCAAGTGGCATCTCTTCTACTGCAAATGATTCTATTCTTCTGCAAGCACGCAGATACTTAGTAAGAGTTGCACTTCAATGGAATGTTTCATCTCCTTTCTACAAAGAAATCATGTTATAATAAATATTAAGTGGAAAGATAGCTAACTGGTTTTGCCAATTAGAGGAAAATTAATGATGTTTCAGTTATCTACATTCTGGAATGTTTCTATTAACTTTCAACTAAATCTATTCACACCGCAGTTCCTCCAAGAAACAACTATTTCAAAAGCAAAAGCCAGTCTTCTGTCATGTCTAGTATTAGAACAACTTACTATACTATCTATTATACATGTATTTAAGAAACAGTAAAAAATCCCCCCTCTTTCATGTAAGTCAGAATTCATATATTCTATTATTTGTGTGCATGATATGCATGTTGAAATAGGCCTTCCATGTATTTTCTATTTATTGGAATTGACACAGCACACACTACTTCTGAACACATAGGCAGCATTTAAACCCTAGCAACCCAAAGTCTAATTAAGATTATTCTCTCTTATGCTCCTGCTTGTTACTCTTCTGTAATAATCATGGTTCATCAATACCTCAGAACTGCCTCTATGTAGACCTCGCACACAGAATTCATGTCATTATTAGGTGTGATATTAGAAAGGAATATATCCACTGAAATAGTCATCATATGTCAAACTCAATGGGGGACATCAAAGAAATAACTGGAAGAATTAGGCTGGGTTTTTTTCTGCCTATTTAGCTGAATATACAATGGTATTGCTAAAATGAAATTCAGAAAATATAAGTAAATCATGTACTTTGTGTATTTGCTACGGACAGAAGGTTTTCTGTCACAGAGAAACCTTCTCAAGATGGTGCCCTGGTGTCCTAAAAAGAAGATCAGATCTTTTAGTCCCTCTCCTTGAAGCCACATGTTCTCACATATCAGTCTTGTACATGGCTTCTTGCGTCTGAAAAGTCAACTCTCAGTTGGCTGATTGCAGTGTACCTGGGAAACTACTTCTGGTGCCAACAGGTTTATACAACGGGTAAATGAAGCAGGTGTAGAAACAACAATAGCGCAAAAAACATCTATACAAAACTCAACCTTTTCAGTTTCTTGGAAACAAAAAAATACAGACAGTGAAAATGTGGCCTCTAAAGGACTTACAAAAGAATCCTTCTGAGTAAGGCAGAATATTACCTACAAAACATCACGCCATTGCAGAATAAAAGAAAAAAATGTTTCATGTGCTGGTACATATTAGTTCTCACATATTTGATTTCAGCAAATAGAATGGCCTTAGCTTGATTTTGCCACTTTGCATCGAAAATGTCATCAGGAAATTATAAACTATCAAAGAGTTATAGTTTAAGAAAAGACTGGGTACGTTTCTTTTAGTGAAGTTTACTGTGTACTGCACAATCAGTAAATTGTCTTTTGAAACTTTATCCCATATTAGAAAAAGAAGAAATTAGGAATAGAAGATGATGATCTACTGTTCTGCTTTCAAATCCTGGACATCTTGACTTCTTAAAATTTGCATAACAGATTATGCCTATTCCTATGTCAAGTACACAGCAGAAATAATTTGGTTTTCTGTATAAACAGACTGGAAGACTGAAAGAAATTAGGAGCTTCAAAAGTTACCTTCATTATGCATGCAAAAAGTTTTATGAATTACTTTTAAAGTTGCATTAGTATTTAGCAAAGCTGCTCCTAAGTACCATTTGAAATAGTGCATTTAAGCTAATAATAATTGAATTGCCTATTGAAGGGCAGTTGCAACATCCACCTAAGCAAAAATGCATCCTGTACTTAATAAAAGGGTGTTCTCCCTCAGTTTGCCTTCATACAAACTGTATTTGTTATTTGTCTGACCCTTTTTTTTCCATCCAAGAAGTACTGTCACCCTACTCCAGGGGAAATTTTGAAGGTCTATAATTTTATCTTCTCTCTCTTTCTTGCCAACAAAAGAAATAAGGTTTGCTGATCAGCTTGTCTACTCTGAGCACCTGCATCCTAACTGTCTTCTAAATCTGCTCTATTTTTTCCAAAGCAGCTGTAGACTGGGACTGGGAAGGCCAAATAAGGGGGGAGGGAGTGAAACTTCATCAGTTCCTGCTTAACCCTTCCACTGTGCATGTGCAGGTACGAGTGCACATGGAAGCACAGAGCTCTAAAACATGTAATGGGGAATGAGAGAGGAAAAGGGCCCTACGGTTTAGGATATGGATTTTTGATTGAACATGTATTTCTGTGATTAAGAGTGGTAGGTCCTTCTGCAACTCTGGATGTCAGAGGGGATGATTTTGGACCTTGAGGAGAGTGTGAGATGTGGAAAGGACAGATTTTCCAGCCTGGGTGTTTCAGCACAGGTCAGGCAAAGTTGCAGGATCCAGGAGGAGCCCTGAGATGTCAAGAAGATTGATCAGGTTATTAGTAAAGAATGAAAACAGCCATGTGGGATTGTATACGTGTCTCACAGACAGTTTGAATGAGGTGATAGCACAACTGAGCAATGAGGAACCCTAGAAAAAAGCAAAGAGATCACAAAGGTGTTGCTACTGTGGGTAATCTGCCTTAAGGCTGATGTGCTTTTCAGCTTGAAACAAAGAGGGATGTCATGTTTCTTCTTATCTCTTCTGAACTTCCTTCATTATCAACCAAAAAAAAAACCAGCAATATTGTTTAAATCCGCATCCATTTTGTTATCTCTTAGAAGTTATCAACTTGGAAATGACGTGCAGAAATAAATGGAATCAAATTCCAACCCCATAAGTACTTATGCCTGTACAGCCTTTTGCATATTCCAAAATCACCAATGTTAGGAAAAAAAACCTCACCAGTTCCAAGCCTTTGAACTGAGTGATGAGACGTAAAAGAAAGTTTTTAAATTTTTCCTCTTTTGCAGACAGAATAAGTGAAGGATACTGCTAACATTAAGATGTTCTTTGAAAAAAAAAAAAAAAAGAGTATTTTATAAATTATTTTGAGTACTTTGAGATCCACATACTTGCTCACTTTTCAAGGAATTAAGTATGTGAAATCCCCTTTTATTTGTCTGGGTCACAGGTGTTTTAAATTGTTTCAAGAACAACAAAAATCTTACTGAGTTTTGGAGGAACAACTATATAGCTGGTGTTCACTCAGTTAAGACCAAAATATGTTACAATTACTGTATGCACATTAGTTACACTGGACTGGAAGAGGTCTAAGGCAAAACTACTTCACTTTGCTTGTGAACCCAGCTACTAACAGAGTGAGTTTTTGCTTTATTTAATCAAAGATCTCTTCAGGAAGGGAACTGACAGGCTGTTGTTCCCTGGAATTAGTATAAAAAATAATCTGTTTGAGGCAGAGACTTCCAATGAGGATTTCATTCTTGATTTTCTTTCAAAAGGACAGATTACCCTCCTCAGATATAAAACACACTTTAAACCTCTAGCAGTAATGACATATTATTACAAACAAGATGTCTCCAGACTCTTCAATTTGATTTTTAAAAGTCCCATTGAAGAAAAAACGTATAGTAAGAAAAATGAAAATAATTAAGTCTCCAATTAGAACACTTAAACTTTGACTTAGAAACAAGAACATTCTACCCTCTTGAGAGGCATTTGTAGTTTTTCTTTGCTTTATGACTGCAAATTTGCTTTATGACTCGGCTAATGGTATGCTGTGATCAGTAAATAACAGCAGCCAATGTTATGCCCCCAAAACACATAACAGCACAGGGCAGCACAGCTTTCCCTGTACCCAGACTAACCCAAGCACTGGTCTAGCTCCATGTGCCAAGGGTATCACCCTTGTAACCTCCTTCTCAGGAGTGTCAGCTTCACAGGAGGGAAAATGAAGTGAGGGGAGCACTGCATTAGCAACACTGTCCATCTTCTGGTACTCAGGGTGGCTCAGTTCCAGTTTGCTTGGGTATCTTTCTGCTGCTCCACTCCGTACAGATAAAACATCAACATAAGGCCAGAGACAGGAAAGGAGTAAAAACTGATGAAATAGCACCAGAAATGACAAGTCAGTCAGTACTGGTCAGCATGTCAGCAAGAACAGATGACTATCCCATCTATTAGCAAATTGCAGGTGGGGGAAGGAAAAACCTTTTTCTTTCAATGAAGAAGGGAAGAAAGTAATTTCTTCTGCCAAAATATGAGAGGTTACATGGGACAAAGCATGTATCTGAGGAAGGAGGTAGAAGGAGCTACTATTAAAGGTCTTGGAACAATGGCTACAACAAAAGATGAAAGAATGTTTGTTGAAGGAGAGAGAAGCATCTAGAAAGATACAAACAAGGGTACATAGACCAAGCAAGAGGCAAAGAATATTATCTTTTCAACAGCATTTTGGATGGAACCAGGGCAGGATCAGGAGTCTTTGGCTCATGTTTTTTCCCATTTATAAGGGTTTTTTTAAATGGAAGAGTCAGTTGCAATGAGGAGAAATCATAAGAGAAAGAGAATGTAAAGAGAAAACCAAAACACAAGGCAAGGAATAGGTCACCGGAGAAAGTGGAGGAGTTAGAGACGTGATTTTAAAACTGCACCTATAAGAAAGAGAGTTAGTGAGAGTAGCAGGAAAAGGAAGGAGTGAGCTGAAGTGGAGGTGAGCTGATGGGAAGAACAAGGTAACATCCCACCTTGTAGGTTGCATCTTTTGAAACATCAGCATGAAGCTAAACTAAGGCAATAAAGTGAGTAACTGAAATTCTATCTCAAAAAAAGGTTCCTTTTCAGATCATTACTACATACAATATGGTAGAGCTCAAACTGTAATCTGTAGGGGTATGCATGATATAAAACAACTACCAGAAAGCAATCTTACCTACCAGGAGGTCACAGAGAAAATTACTTTTTACAACAGCTGTTTAAAGCAGACAAAGGAAAAATAGTACAGCAACAGTCAACTTGATAAGATGCTGACTGAGATAATACTTTCTTCAAAAATAAACTGTATAAGAATCTCTCAGCATATGGAAAATCCTAGCAAAGGCTCTTTTTCTGGCAAGGTTAATAGGACAGGGGAAAAAAAAAAAAAAAGGACCACTATAGAAAAAAGAAAATACAGAATGCAAAATAAATTTTCCTAGCAGCCTCAGTGAATTTGGCAACCTCAAACATATTAGAATGAAAACTAGGCTGTATCTTCTATTCTGATGTTAATTTTCTTGAAGTACATGATGTCATATCCTAAGAATATAACATACTGTTATATCCTAAGAATAACAGTACATGGTGGGCACTGCCCAGCACATGAACTTCTCCTTCTCTTGGCTTTGAGGGACCCTCAGTACTGGAAAAATACAGCTTCTGTGGTCAAGGGATTTTGCAGTGGGAGCAGCAGCAGAGACACCTGCCATCTTTCTGAAGTCATTGCTAGAGCTTTCAGCAAACAGCAGGAATAAGAGCAGGGCAGCATGTAGGAGGTGTCAGTTTTTAACTGGGAGTCCTTCATCTAGCTTTCCTTCAACAAAAAGGGGAGAATAAAGGAAAAAAAACAACCAACCAAACCAAACAACAACAAAACAAAAAACTAAAACAATGAAAACCCCATTAAAAAAAAACCAAAACCAAAACCAAAAAAAAAAAAAAAAAACCAAAAACAAAAACAAAAACAACAAAAAAAACCAACAACAACAACAAAAACACAGAAACAAAAGTCATGTTTTAAAACTCTTTCATTATTTCTTTTAAACAAAATAATTTCTGGCATGTCTATATATTCTCAGCTATTTTTGCCTGTCTTGTACACTGGTCTACTGTGAACAGTTGAGCTGCAGAGAGGAATGGCTGTTAGAGTACATGGTTGCACATGCTACACACATTCAGGACTGCAGTTGGCTCATGACCTTATTAAATAGAGATATAACCCTTTGGTTAGGTTTTGTGAAGTCTCTAGCAGAATTGCAGAGAGGGGCTTGACAGAGGAACAGCAAGACCTGTTGATAAAATGGGCAAGTGCTCTCTCTTCATCCACTTTATCAAAGTAGTCACTTCAAAACACAACAAGAGTGTCATAAATTTTTTTCTTCTAAGACACACAATGTTTCCCTGACCTAAGGGAAGAATAAGCTACTATATGATGCAGAAATAAGTTTAAAGTGCTTTTTCCTTTCATGTCTTGGTAAAAAAACAAGAACATGACGACATTTTCAATCTAATTATGAAACATTTCATTTTTTATGCAACTTTACAAAATCCTTAATGGGATTTCCAAGTAATATTTTTTTAATATTTTTCGCACTGATTTTTCCATGCCCTTAAATTAGGTATTTATCCTTTAACTTTTCTAATTTTCAACTTTCAACTTGTTAAAAATAGAACCTAATTGTTCTCCTAGACTTTAAAACACCGAAAGAAAGATTATCTATGGGGTAATTTTGATACATAAAGTGGTTTTATTTTGACCCTGTGCAGTCAATACATTTACAATGGAGACTCGCACTACACAATGAAAGCTTTTAGGAGTAAGAATTGCTAATCTTGTCTAGTTATAGTGCTAGAGAGACAATGGAGAACTCTTCACTGGCAACACTTAGCGGCACCAGACTACACCTACTGGAATTGTCTCATTGTGTCAAATGGCCTCATAACCCACCAGAGATGAGGATGACTGCAGGAGGGGCTCAGCATTAGAGAAATCTTCCTCTGGCTGCATCAGTTCTACTTAAAGTGATTATACCAACTGTAAATAATAACAGTAATAATGTATTCACCTTGGGCATAGTTCCCTTTTCAAATACAGAAATACAAATTTAGCCAGAAGTGCTTGAAAAAATATGGCCTGCTTTGAATTTAAGTTCCTTTCAGTTGTTGTTAAGGCCCCGTATACCCCCATAAGAGATGCTCTGTCTATCAGGTACTAGACAGAAAATTCAGGAAGTAAGAACTGGGAGCTCTGTTCCCAGAGTTGGCTCCAGCAACCCCTGCCTCCTGGGGAGAGACAAAGTATGTTCATCACCATTCACATGGCTTCACCTTCTGCCACCACTGCATCTAACATTTCACTTTATTTACAGGTACTTCTGGATCCTGGTTTATAGATGCTGTACTTTGTTTAGCCAGTTTGTGGCACAAACAAGGCTTAATCCATTGCCCAATTTGAATAGTGAGAAGGGGCTATAAAATCTCTATTAAGCCTAAGTTTGTTTTCACTGTTTCAGAACTGATTTGCTACATGTTTTTCTAGGGCTATTGTATCATTTATAGAAGGGTTATTGAAAGAGTCCCCAAATGCTGAGAAAATGAAATATATGACAGTGTAATTTTTCAGTGTACCTATCGTACTCTGCAGGTCGCATTCTGATTGGAGAGGTGAATTTGGAGCTAAATTTAATTCACTCATTTCACTGGCACAATTACCCACAGGTAATACAGATGCAAAGATGATGAAAAATGTGACTAGTTTGCAAGCAACAGCCTCTAAAATGCTCAACAGACACACGTACAAATAGACTTGTGTTTATAACACCCAGCTCTGCATCAGCCTACCTCGTCAAAGTCATCTGAGTCACACTTGCTTCTACTGGCCCAGGGAGATCCATGCCTACTCAGCACTGCAGCACACAAGCCCCAACAAGTTGACATCAAACACTCAAAATTAGAGTTCACCTTGAAACGGTGATTCATCTGATATCTTCATTAACTTGGTTTTATTCAAAGCTTTATTCTTGCTCTTACCCTTTCTATTCCTAAATCAAGACATATGACTGAGGATCATCTTATGCACTTGCCAGATAGGATCATGTATAAGCGTAAGGAAAAGTCCAAGAAGCCTTTAAACATGCTCAGGTGTGCTTATATGTGCCCAGATAGTTAGACCAAGTTCAATTTGTGAATTGTGACTTCCAGCCAGTGAAGCTGTATTACAAATGTGGAAACAGTTTTTATCTGCTGTGTGTAGATACTGTTCTTCATTTAAGTAGACTGAAAGTGAAAGTGAGATTACCAATTATTTTAGTTGCTCCTGAAGAGTTGCCATCTACTCTTTTTGACTAATAGAGAATGTATATATGTATCAAACCAAAATAAACTATATAAGATATAAAAGCTTCTCATGTACACTATTTTGTTTTAAACAATTCAACTTTGGTTGCTATGGAAATACTAGCCTAAATATTTTAGAGGATTTGTTAAAGTCAAACTCTAGCTGAGCTTTTTGGATGATCTCTGAAAAAGTTGTGGAGTCTGGGGTTTTGTTTGTTTCTAAATACCCCCTGACATCCAGATTTATTAGTCTCCTGATCTGCAATAAATAAGTGAGCTTTTATAGCCTTACCATATGACAGTCTGCAGTTCTGATATATGAAGCCTGAAATGTGAAATATCTACAAAAAGTTATGTTTTGCTTTAAAAAGCCAAAACAATTATTAATAAAAGTTTCTCAGAGATCTATACACATTTTCAGTATAACAATATTCAAATAAAGGTAAGACTATATTCCCAGAAGTATAGTCATAGTTTTTGGATAACAGGCCACAGACACACAGATTGCTTAAATTCTGAATAATGACAATCCCTTGGCTATGAGCAATATAGCTGGTGAAAATATCTTCAACTTTAAAGTATGTTTTCAACACCCATAGTCCTCTCCATGGTATATGTTTCTGGTTGTTTTTAAAAATGTCTCAGATTTCTTAGCTGAACCTGTGTCCAAACTTTCAAACCATGAGTCCCATGAGGAGTTCTTATCTATGTGGAGTGAGACATTACTTGTCAGGTCATAGGGCTGTGAAGGACCTCAGGACGCTATCTTGTTTGTTCCCAGACTATCCTGTGGGATCTGCTACACAAAGGCTGTTCCCAACACACGTGTGTTGAGACTGCTTGAAGATTTTCCACCAGAGAGACACCACAGTCTCCTTGGGAAAGGCTATTCTTCTGGTCCACCTTTCTTACTCTGGGAAAATTTTCTGCAAATATTTTACCTGAATGTTACATGTTGTAATATAAACCTTCTTAATTGTGGAGAAGGGTTTAGGCTAGTGATGATTAGGATTAGAAGAGAAAACCTATTTATAAAAGAGGTACTGCTTATGCACTGCAATCTCATAAGAACATTGTGCAATATTTCTGGCCACAATTTAGTACACAGTGAGATGTTACCCACATCTAAGTACACATACATGCATGACTGTTGCATTTTGTTATGTAATTTGATTATATACTAACCAAAATAAACTCAAATACCAGTAAGAATCAGAGGAACAGCAATAGGTGAAGAAACATCAGTAGCTTAATTGGTGAAAACAGAGCACTCCAAATTAGTTACTCCTGTCATCTGTGAAGGCTGAGGAGCCCACTGTCCATGGAGTGAAATCCTCTGAGATGGGTGAAGAAAAATATGTCTCTCCCCAGCCATACCATGCAAGCTAAAGGGTGGCTGCCCCGAGGGATGCAGAATTTATTGTGGGATATCGGGGAAGAGAATTTGGAGATTACACAAAATTTATTATGGATTCTTTCAAGGGAATTGTGGAAATGCACAGGATTTCCTTTGGAATGTTTAGAGGAAGGGCCAAAGGTGGGGAAAGAGGAGGATCTGTGTTTATAAGGAACAGAAGTGGACAAAGAGTATTAAAGTGGTTAGTCATGTAAATAGGCTGCTGCACCATTCACTTGCCTGACTGAGCCCTGTGCTTGGTCACAGCAGTCTATTTTCTCATTTAATCCTATTTCTTTCTTCTATACGCATGCAAACCCTGGTCTTTGTGTGCATGTGTTTGTGAATGCCAGTGATTTTTTGAGTCAGAGCAGACAATGGGTAGGATGAGAGGTTTGAGTGCCAGGAAATGGTGAGGGACCTCAAACCTTGAGGACTCAGAGTTTCAGGGCCAGCACCTTGGAGGGACCAGGGAGTCAAAATGCTAGCACCTGCCCAGACCAAATGTTCACAAAGAAGTACTGAAGAGACCCACATGTTGTGTGTCTGTGCATCTGTATGTCTGTGTGGGTACATGCAGTTAGCAGATTTCAATCCTCATCTGCTGGAGAGGAATAGTAGGATGGAGCTATCCACACTGTGTGGGGTCATGTGAGTGCTCCTAAGGAAGTCTCCCTCTTGCTATGCTGATTTGTGTAGGAGGTCATGTATTTGTGTGTGTGTGTGTGTGTGTGTGTGTGTGTGTGTGTGTGCATTCACATCCTCAGCCTTGACTGTATGACCGAACAGCTGGGACAGAAGAAATCCCATAGGTCTCAAGGCCCACGAAATTTTCCTATCCCTGAAAATTCTGCCCATCAAGAGCAGCATACTAAATTCTTTTCAATGCCCAGATTTACACACATGTACAAAAAAATGTGTGTATATTAAACTAACCATTGGCTGGATACATAAACAAGAAATCTTTCATTATTTTTCAGCAGTTTTAGTCTACTTGAAAATACTGAGAATCAGAAAATAGCATAGAAATTTTATGAAGACTAAACCAAAAATTAATTTAATAGCTGTGTGTCACAATGTGTAAGTCCAGGAAATTAAATCTGCCAGGCACAGATAGCTATCCAAAAGCATATGCAGTTATCCTCCAGAGGTCTGTCAGCCAGTAAGTCCCAGGCTTATTTATTCTTATTAGTTATTTACCTAAAGTTGTCATTGATGGATGCCATGCACCAGTCATTTGAAAGAGCTGATAGTCTTGAAAATGTGTACTCTGAGATCTTCCAGAGCACAAGAATAACTGAACTGTTCTAAAGCATAAAAGTCCTAGGAGAAAAAAATACATAAAGCTTCAGGAACAGATTAAAAAAGCAAGAAAACCAGGTAGAGTACAATCAATTTTAGAATTATTCTGAGTTTTCTTTTTAACACTGTATGAGATTCTGTTCCTATCAAGTGTCCTCTTTAAGAGGCATCAATTTGTCAACAAGTTTAGAGAGAAGACTACCAAGAGGTGTAGGTGAATGTAATGTATTTGTCAAAACAAGACAATTATTTCATAAGAACTATCTAGATATCTCAGCCTTAGGAGACAGCAGGCTTTAAAAAGTACAGAGTAGGTTGCTAACTGTAAAACAAACCACTGAACTCCAGCTCTTACCTGAGATCTGTGTGTGGGTGCACATGCACATTTGTGGAGGTGTCTCACAAAAGCTACTAATAACCCTTGGGCTTCTCAGTGCTCTCAAATCAACAAAGCATGGAGAGATACACTCACTTTGTTTTGGGAAAAGTAAAACCACACAATGAAAAATGAAAGTATGTGTGAAATCAACTCCCCAGCAACTGTAGGAAAGTAATACTTTCAATATGTTTCTAGCACAGAAATGTGAAACAGAAATGCCTCTGAATCGGGATCATATTCTTAAAATACATCTTCACTAGCTACCAGCTGAGAAGGTGTAGCATGGATTCCATGTCCTAGCTGAAGTGGCAGGTCCTTTCTTTAGTTCTTTTTGGATTCTATTCCTGATCTAATACAGCTGGACTTCAAGAGATTCATCCTCCTGAGCAACATTTTGACTAATATTCTTTCCGTTTTGAAGCCAATGGTAATTTTGCAATTGCCTTTAGTGGAGCTAAGAGCAGACCTAAATAGGACTCAGTTAAAGCATGGGATTTGCTAATAGGTGGGATAAGCATCTGACAACTCTTTTCTCATATGTCTTAGAAGGGAAAAAATCCAGGAAACAATATTTTGGCTTTTAGGAGGTTTGCCTTGTCTCCCATAGGCTGTTATAAAGTCTGTGCTGCAAACTCCAAGGGAAAATGTCTATACATACATAAATTACTATAATTCTTCCTCTATCTTGACTTAACATGAAAAAAAAAAAAAAAAAACAACATACACTACAGTGAGATGTAACTAATATAATATACTGTCCCTGTGGAGGTGAAATTGCACTGATACTTACTGCTTTTCTGCTATCTTCATGTTGTTAGACATTAAACTAGCGATTACTTGCAAACACATATGCAGTCTTCAAGTATTTGTACATCTTACCATTAAAAAGGCAACATTAGCCAATGAATCAACTAATTTCTTCACTAGAAATAAGGCTACGCAATGGTATCTGAGACTTTACTACAGAGTAACCTAGCAACCATTTCATTATCTGGGTGGTGATCAAAGTATATACTTTGAAAAATGGAAAATGTGTATTATAGATTGACACAGTATCAAAATTGCCACAAACCTGATACTGTGTCTGTGAATATGGAACAGAAGAATGCTGTAGCTACTGAGGTATAGCTTTGTCAGAAAGACTTCCACATGACTTTTCTCAGATTTGTTTTTCTCCTGGCAACTGGTATTGTGTGAACATTTTTTAGTTTTGCACATCCTCCTGCATGAGCACACGTTTGTTATCTGGTTATGTCTTCCTCTCTTAGACCTATATGGCCAGAGCACAATGATTTATATAAACTTTTAACTATTTTATTATTTATACAAACACATAGAGGCATCCAAAATTCTATATCCCAGTAGTTATGATATTATCTTTAGTGTTATCTCTTTGCCCTGGTGTCCTTCAATATAGAGGGAAAAGCAATTTATACCAAACTTTGTGTTACCTCAAAATTCCCTACTGCCTACAGGGAGTCCAGGTAAATGTAGCATTTACCAAGACATTTAATGTAAACCGTGCTTGTCAGTGTGTGTTTTTGTACACAGAAAGTTTTCTACAATGTAGTCAGGGCTAATCACACCCTGACAGAAAGGAGGTAACGTTACCTCCACAGTGGGCAAATAACAGGTTTATAGTGAGGTTAGGTACTTGGCCAGTCACCACTTCAGTTCCCTTACTACATGGTCACCACTAGAATTTTCTACCTTATAGAATCCAAAGGTTTGAGCAGTCTAAAACCAGTAATACTTTGGGAGTAGTATTAAAATTTAATGCTATTGATTAAGTGCCAGATTTTAAGAACTAAATGCCAAACCTATCAAATCCCAAAGGGGAAGTGATCTGAATTTGAGCAGGTCCCCAAGGAGAAAGTCAGCATATAGTACAGCACTTGTCCAAAATCCTTGTTCTCCCTACTGAAACAGTGCCAGCTATGAGCATCTGGTCTGACAGTTGGATCTCAGATTAAATATCTGCCCTAGACTTTTTTAGCTCCTTGCCTGGGAGAAAGAGTTGAAAACCTTGGATGGCTGGCCTGTGATGTCGAATTTTCTGCCAGATATGATCCTCTTTCATTCGTATGCAATTGTATACACAGAAATGAGCTGAATTGTTTGTACCTGGACTCCTGTAAAAGTGTTTTCCCAGGTCTTTTACCTTTGAAATTTTTGATGTTAAGGTGGTAACATACTGGCACACAATTCACTGGGGAATAGAGATCTGTAAAGAGAGATCTGATATATTCCCACATAACCAACAATGTAATATAGGATCAAGTAACTCTATAAAGGCTATTTCTTCATTAAACTGCAATGGCCAGCCTAGAATCTTGAAATATAGGTTATTGATTTGAAGGTGATGTCTTTTAGTGCTAAGCATTAGCCAGAATATCCTGACATAGATGTGCAGTAGGAGAAATTATTTGAATCTTAAAGGTTTTCTACAAGTTTGTAATATTCCAGCATGATAGGAAAGTCTGTAACTTATGTAAAAGTACGATGAGTTGCTGAAGCAAAAACCTTTCCCCTACAAGCAGCCTGTGAAACACCTAAACTTATCCTGTAGAGTATTAGTGGACTCCTGTAGCTGTTGATTGAACAGAAAAATGAGGAGCAATTTTTGACAGAAAACTTTCAACATCTGTAATTGTAAAATCTTGCTGTCAAAATCTTTAACAACTTGGCTTTGCTTGGGCTGTCAAGTGCTGCAAATATCTGCCTGCCTAAAAAGCAAAGGGGCAGAAGTAAAAGAAGTACACCTTCAAGAACTTGATCTTTCCTGTGTTGCCACTCAGCCTGCCTGGTACAATCTGATGGTGAGCTTTAACATATGCTAAAGGCAGGTCCTGATTTAATTTAGAAACTAAGATCCCTCTAGATTCTGTTCTTGGATTGACAGATGTGTCTTTCTGTCATTCCTGAGAACATTCCTAATGTAAATGTCCTGCTGCAGTTCCCCAATATAGGTGGTGACTGATTCATTTTCATCTGATTCCTCAGAAGAATGAGTAGGTCAGGCAGTAGAAAAGCTGATAGATGAGGAAATAAATGCTTTTTGGATATTAAGCAAAAAATATCTACCCAAATCTTCTCACTAAGGCACTAAGGTTTGTTGTTGTCAATATAATGGTAAAAGCCAGGGAATTTACTAATTCTTCAAGAGCAGTTCTGCTCTATCCCAATGCTTAGCTTTTTAACATAAATTGACAAATACAACTTGCATTAATCCAGCAAAATAAAAGTAAATTGGATTAAAACACGTGGAAATGAGAGCGCCCAGTGTGCGATGGGGACTCACAACAGATTAGCAAACATGGTATTATATACTCCTGGAAAAAAAAGCATATTACCCATCAGAAGGGACCAACAATTTGTCAAGACAGAGGTCAGTTGTCTCTGTGGACCATTTCAAAGAATTTGTGTGAGCTACAAAAGTAGGAAAATTTAATGCTTCACCATCAAAACCACTGGAGTTCATCAAAGGTAAACTTACTTGCCTTGGCACAGTTCAAACTGCTGACCACTTCTGGATTTTCCAAACCCAGAAGAGCATCCCTTGACTGTGACGGTAAGATTTTGGTTCCAAAAGATACATTCAAGGACTCTAACAGCACCTTCATTGCACTCATTTAAAACACACGACAAGTTCATGTTGCCTGGTCCTGAGGCTTTGGGACTACTTTTTTTTTTTTTTTTTTTTAAGCAAGTAGACCAGCCATACTCATTTTGGCGTTTTCACTGAAGTTTGAGATCCCACAGTAAAAAAATACAAACTTCTGAAGCATCAGTGACACCTACATATTTGCAAGTGATGGGATTTGTCAGTATATTTAGGAGTTATGTTTTTAATTCGGATCTTCTCCATCCAACCAAGGCCACAGAAGCTCTGCCACGTGAATAGACCTGCTGAACTCCAGTTAGCCTTGCAAAGATGCTGCAACCTTTCAAATGCAATGCTATTTATCAGGAAAAAAAGAAAAGGTTCAAAGTTATGAGAATCTGGGGCTTGCTTGGCAGATTATTCCAGGTAAAGAAATTAGAGTTTGGCTTAAAATATCTTTGAGGTAAAATACTCATGAATAAACAGAAGATCTTAAACAGATGCATGCACAAGTAATGACAGTCAGTCCATATTTTATTTTGTTGCTGAAGAAAAACACATATCATACTTCTCATTGAAACAATCCATATTTCAAACAGACATTTAAGTAGCTAGGGGTTTTCTTAGCAAAAAATCAAATCTGATTAACAGAACAAATATTCATGTGAGAACCTGTCACAGTGTTATTTTTTATTAATGAATTTACTTAGTGATCTTTTTAGCAGACACAATTTAAGAGCCGTAGTCTTGATAATTACTAACCATGGGCTTGATGCTCCTTCAGCAACTTCTTACAGCAACAGTGTACTACAGCTGACAAATTATATCTCTAATATAACACATATACTCCTAAGTGCAATAATGGACATTAAAAGCATGCTCCACAATGTATCTATTAAATCTATTATATAAACTGCCATAGTAAAGTACCACATGGGCTCACTTTCAGCTATTTGTAAAGCATTAAAAATTCGTGTTATATGAACAGGAACATCTAATACTCAGCTTCCTTAACCGAATATTTAAGATGCAGCATGAATTACAGTGCCAACTAGCAGGTCTTTAAAGCA
The DNA here is from genome assembly GCF_003031625.1 of Empidonax traillii. Classification (NCBI taxonomy): domain Eukaryota; kingdom Metazoa; phylum Chordata; class Aves; order Passeriformes; family Tyrannidae; genus Empidonax; species Empidonax traillii. Next base: position 394,231 of record NW_020955705.1, read on the forward strand.
CTCTGGATGTTAGTAAAATCACTGTACTAAAATGGACACACAAAATAAGTCACATCAGCCTGCTGGTTATGATATATCTGTAAAACTCGAGAATTCTGTGAGGAGATGGGTTCCAGTCCCATACCAAGAGTTATGCAATATTACACTCTTTCATGCAGAAGTGTGTCATGGTTTAACCCCTGTGGCAACTAAGCAGTACACAGCCACTCGCTCGCTCTCTACAACTGCACTGGAACGGGATGAGGGAGAGAGTCAGAAGAACAAAAGAGAGAAAATTTGTGGGTTGAGATAAAGGTAATTTAACAAAACAGAAAAGGAGGAAAATAATAATAATCATAAAAGAAATAGAATATACAAAACAAGTGACGTGTAATGCACATTCTCACCATTCACTGACCAATGCCCAACCAGTTCTGAGCAGTGGACTCCAGCTATCTTTCTACCTAGATTATTTGTGGGCAGGATGCCATACAGTATGGAATATCCCTTTGGCTAGTTGGGGTCAGCTGTCCTGAATGTGTTCACTGTCAGCTTCTTATGCCCCTCCAACCTTCTCACTGGCAGGACATGAGAAGCTGAAAAGTTCTTACCTTAATATAAATACTGATTAGCAACAGCTAAAACATCAACGTGTTATCAACATTATTCTTATAATAAATCCAAAATACAACACTATACCAGATACTAGGAAAATAATTAACTCTATGCCAATTGCAACTAGGACAAAGAGTCAATTTATAATTTTTCTATTTCATGTTACAGCCATGGATGTCACTTCTCCATCAATACTCAAAAACCTTTATCCTATAAGCTTTTGCTTAAATAAAAATTTTAATCACTTCATGAAAACAAAACCCAAACCCTTTGTAGCTACTTTTCTAGTCTCAAAATCCCATTACTTTATTTGTATGAATATCTCATGGAACCCTTTTTTTTTTCAACTGGTGCTGACAAGACTTGATGAACTAAATTGTTCAATAATGCATCAACACATTATTTTGTATTTATGATGTAGCTCTTCCCTATCCCCTCATAGTGCTGTGCTGAAGTTTGGAGCCAAGCATGAATTACAAGCCTGCAAAGCACCATGTGTGCTAATTGTGCTTCATATATTATTAATATGCAATGCATCCTGATACCAAGCTTTCAGAGCCCCAAGGCCTTCTGAGAGATTTAAAGAAAGAAGAGAGGAGATCCCACTTGTCCTCAGCATTTTCTGCTTCCTTTTGTCAACTTTCAGTTAATGCTCATTATCATAACTGGAGGGAGGCACAGCTTCGTGTGGCAGTCACTCTCCATCTTGGTCACATCGCTCTGCCTGTCGGAGCAATGTGCACTGCAGCGTTATCTCGCTTGAATTTTGGCATACAGTGTCAAGCTGTTTATGCTTTTGCTGACAGGGATGCTTTCTATAGTGCTTTCTCTAAGAAGACCCTTTCCAAGAAAACCTTGTTAAGCACCTGTCAGACCCAATCTTCTTTTAATTTCAAGACACTTGGACCTTTAGATGTAATTACATGTATAAATAGAATGACTCATCCAATTTTGCTGCTGTTTGTAACTTACGTTTCATTATTTTCATTTAGCTGACAGAGAGCTGACAATTGTAGTCGTCCCTGGAGATAGTGTAGTGAATCCAATCTACAGACATTCCTTGTAGCTGTTTGGCAACAGACTGTCTGGCCATGCATTTAATCACAGAGGTGAACTTATATATAGGAGAATGAACCCAGATCAAAGTACCACATCTTATTTTATTTTTAATTAAATCACCAGAAATGTAAGAGAATATGGCAAACTGTACAGGCATGAGAGCCCATCTGGACATATTGACAGGGCTCCTGACATGTTGACAACTTTCTACAGCTCAGTGGCATCTGACAAATTTAAAAACTATTTTCTGGGCATATTGAAAGAAAATTGAAAGGGTACTAACATGAATGGTCCCTGATTGCTGCTCAGCACTGTATCTGCTCTGTGGTTGCCCTGAATGTAGGCAGTCCTGCGGGCTGGTACAGGTGGCATGGGGGGACTGCTCCAGAAATTAATATGCTACCTGTTCCTTGGTAAAGGAGACAGAAGAACCATAAAAGCTGCTGTCTTCCAGCTAAATACACCCCTAATACTTAATATCTCCCTTCGCTTCCCTTAAATTCATTACATTCCTTACACGTTTCTGCCTTTAAATTCACTATACAAATAGAAAATTAAAAGCTTTGAAAAGACTAACATATTCCTATCAAACAGAAACTTCAGGTTTGTGTTTTTCCATGACTTCATTGAAGTTTACCCAAGTGAATACTCCCAGCTCAGACGTACAGTCCCAAATCTCACATGGAGAGTCATGTGCTTTTGGTACTCGGCATGGCTCAGTCAACTGCATGGCAAAGATAATACAGAAAATACCATCAAAAACTGCAGCCTCAGAGTTCTGAAAATGAAAAGCATAAAAATACAAACAACTCATCTGGTAACAGTTTCATATTATGTTCCCTCTGGAAAGTAAATACAGTCCATGGGGAATTTTCCAGTAGACCCACTTAACTGTAAGGCTCAAACTACAAAGGAAAGAAGAGAGGGAGAAAGAGATAGGAGGAGAAGTTATTGGGACTTAGAAAAGTTACAGAAGTTACAGTCTCAAAGCATCCAGTTTATTTTGAAGTCATCTGTTCCACTTCTATTAAAATAATTGGCAATAAAAAGACATTTAAGACCATTTTGTTTTTTTACTAGACCTTTTGCTTCTAAGTACTGTGATCTTTTTTAAGCAGAAATTATAAAAGTACTGATATGCAGTTCTAGAAAGTAGAAGAAAATCTTACTGAAGATCAAGGGATTCTTATTAAATATGACATTTCCCAGTTGCATTCAGTTTTATGTAGTTAATATGGTACTAGAGATGAATGGCATTGCAATGGATTAAAAAATAATAATACAAAAGACATGACATAATATAACAGGAATTGCTGTAACAATTATGTGTTCCCTGTCCCTTCAGTCCATTTGATCCACTACTACTTAATTAGTATTGTATTTGTCTACAGTAATGTGATAGCCTGAAGCAGGAGTGCACTTCTGAATCAAATCTGCAGCCATTTCCAATCACCCCATTTTGTTTCAGATCTCAGAGTGACCTGAGAGCACACAAGCTCCATTCATCATATAGGCCTAAATGAAATGCTGATCTTCACAAGCTCACCTGATGTGCTCCAACCACTAATGGGTAATCAGTCTGCAGGACCAGAAGGGAGTCAGAACCATTGCATGACAGGACTGCTGGGTCCTCAGCACCATTTCCCCGTACAAAACTTCATGTTGCACTGAACTGTCTACTAAGGTGGACATAGTTTTCTTTCATTTATTCTAACTACCTTGCTACTACTATATACAGCCTGACTAAAAATGTAATAAATCTGAAATATAAAACCTCCTTAAGCCTTGTTAAAATTCTGCTCTGCTGTTAAACATCTTGTTAACAATGGGACCAAATTCTGAGAGTTTTCTGACATCCTAGCCATAAACCTCTGCAGGAACAATACCTGAAAACAGCTCTGTATAATTTTTACAATGATAAAATAATCAAAGAAGTTTTCAAATGTGTCACTATCAGAAACCATCAGATAGTTTGCTCTGTTGCTTCACTGTTGTCCTGGGTTTGGCTGGGACAGAGGTAATTTCTTCTCAGTATCTGGTATGCAGTATGGGTAGCAAAAAAGGGAAGCTGGAAGCCATTGTGCAGCAGGAAAGCCATGACGTAGTTACCATCACAGAAACAAGGTGGGATGACTTACGTGACTGGAGTGCTGCAATGGATGGCTACAAGCTCTTCAGAAGGGACAGGCAAGGTAGGAGAGGTGGAGGGGTGGCTCTGTAGATTAGGGAGTCTCTTGACTCTGTAGAACTTGAGGTTAGTGATGATAAGGTTGAGTGCCTGTGAGTAAGAATCAGGGGAAAAGTCAACAAGACTGACATCCTGATGGTAGTCTGTTATAGACCACCCAACTAGGATGAAGAGGTGGAGGAATTATTCTGTAAGCAGCTGGTGGATGTTTCAAGATCACCTGCCCTTGTTCTTCTGGGAGTCTTTAACCTGTGAGATGTGTGTCGTGAACTTAACAAATGGAGAAGAGGCAGTCTAAGATGTTCTTGGAGTATGTGGAAGATAGCTTCTTGTTGCAGCTGGTGAGCAAGCCCACGAGGGGTGAGGCCCTGCTAGACCTGCTGTTTACAAGCAGAGAAGGGCTGGTGGGAGAAGTGGAGGCCAGATGCTGGGAAATGATAGAGTTTTCAAAACTCAGAGGAATAAGGAGGGGCATCAAGAAAACCTCTGCTTTAGACTTCTGGAGGGCAGACCACAGCCTATTCAAAATGCTGATTCAGAGAGTACCTTGGAAAACAGCCCTTAAAAACAAAGGTGTCCACCAAGGATGGACATACTTGAAGAAAGAAACCTTGAAGACATAGGACCAGGCTGTCCCTTTGTGCCAAAAGATGAGCCGCCAGGGAAGACAACCGGCCTGGCCGGGCAGGGAGCTTTTGCAGGAACTCAGGGGAACAAAGAGGGTGTATCACCTTTGGAGAAAGGGGCAGGCAACTGAGAAAGGGTTTAAAATGTCATCAGGTCATGCAGAAAAAAAAATAACAAGTAGAAAGCTCAATTAGAACTTAATTTGGCCACTTCTGTAAGGGATAATAAAAAGTGTTTTTATAAATACTTTAATAGCAAAAAGAGGGGCAAGGAAAACTTTCATTCTTTATTGGACGCGGGGGGGAATATTGTTATCAAAGATGAGGAAAAGGCTGAGGTATTTAACACCTTCTTTCCCTCAGTTTTCAACAATAAGACCATTGTCCTCAGGTCATCCTGAGGACAACTGGCCTTCTGAGCTAGTAGGCAGGAGCAGAGAACAGAATAGCCCCCTATTAGCCATTAGGAAGAAGTTTGTGACCTCCTGAGCCAGTTAGATGCTCATAAGTCTATAGGACCAGACGGGATCCATCTGAGGGTGTTGAGGGGACTGATGGAAGAGCTCATCAAACTTCCCTCCATCATTTATCAACAGTCCTGGCTCACTGGGGAGGTTCCAAATGACTGGAAGTTGACCAATGGCCCATCCATAAAAAGGGCCAGAATGGGCATCCAGGAAACTTCAGACCTGGGCAAGGTAACAGAACAGGTCATCTTGAGTGCCATCACATGGCATGTGCAGGACAACCAGGGGATCAGACCAAGCCAGCACAGGCTTAGGAAGGGCAGGTCCTCTCTGACCAACCTGATCTCCTTTAATTATCGGGTGACCCACCTGGTGGATGAGGGGAAGGTTGTGGATGTGTCTATCTGGATTTCAGCAAAGCCTTTGACACTGTCTCCCACGGCATACTCCTGGAAAAGCTGGCAACCCATAGCTTGGACAGGGGCACTCTGTGCTGGGTTAAGAATTGGCTGGAGGGCCGGGCCCAGAGTGCCAGTGAGTGGGGCTGCATCCAGTTGGTGGCCTGTCACCAGTGGTGACCCCAGGGAGCAGTGCTGGGCCCAGTCCTGTTTAATACCTTCATTGTTGATCTGGATGAGGGGGTCAAGTGCACCATTAGCAAACTTGTAGATGACATCACACTGAGGGGGAGTGTTGATTTGCTAGAGGGTAGGAGGGACCTGGACAGGCTGGATAGATGGGCCAAATCCAATGGTATGACATTCAAAAAGGCCAAGTGCCGAGTCCTGCACTTTGGTCACAACAACGCCCATGGAGCACTACAGGCTGGGCACAGAGTGGCTGGAGAGCAGCCAGGCAGAAAGGGAGCTGGGGGTACTCATTGACAACAGCTGAACATGAGCCAGCAGTGTGCTCAGGTGGCCAAGAAGGCCAATGACATCCTGGCCTGGATCAAGAGCAGTGTGGCCAGCAGGAGCAGGGAAGTGATCCTTCCCCTGTACTCAGTGCTGGTGAGGCCACACCTGGAGTACTGTGTCCAGTTCTGGACCCCTCAGTTGAGGAAGGATATTGAGGTGCTGGAGAAGGTCCAGAGAAGGGTAACAAGGCTGGTGAGGGGTCTGGAGCATAAGTCCTATGAGCAGTGGCTGAGGGAGCTGGGGTTGTTTAGCCTGGAGAGGAGGCTCAGGGGAGACCTTTTTGCTCTCTACAACTACCTGAGAGGAGTTTGTAGCCAGGTGTGGTTTGATGTCTTCTCCCAGGCAACCAGCAATAGGACAAGATGGCACAGTCCTAAGCTGCAGGAGGGGAGGTTTAGCTTGGACATTGGGAAGACGTTCTTCACAGAAAGGATGATTGGGCATTGGAATAGGCTGCCCAGTGAGGTGATGGAGTCACTGTACCTGGAGTTGCTTAAGAAAAAACTGGATGTGGTACTTGGTGCCATGGTCTAGTTGACAAGGTGGTGTTAGGTCACAAACTGGACTCAGTGATCTTAGAGGTCTTTTTCAGATTCTGTGATACGGTGCTGTCATTATCTCAAGCCTTTGGGCCCCATGTTGTGTGCCAAAAAAGAACTGTCCTGGTTTAAGCCCAGCTGGCAACTAAGCATCAAGAAGCCAAGGGTTCAACTCCCTACACCCCAGTGAAATGGAGAAGAGAATCAAAAGTAAAACTTGTAGGTTGGGGTAAGAACTTAAGCAAAGAACTGCAAACAAAGTATAATACAATAATTATAATCATAGCAATAATAATAAAATAAAGATAAAACCCAAAGAAAACCAAGTGATGCACAATATAATTGCTCACCCTCCTCTGACTGATGCCAGACCTCATCCCTGAACCCCGATCAGCCCCCTTTCTGTGTAACCTCTGAGTGTATACAGTAGGCATAAGGTTCTATGGTGTGGAATATCCCTTTGGCCAATCTGGGTCACTTGTCCTGGCTGTGCTCCCCCAAAGCTTCTTGTGCCCCTCTTCACTGGCAGACCATGAAATGCTGAAAAGTCCTTGACTTAGGTGAAGCACTACTTAGTAACAACCAAAACGTCAGTGTGTTAGGCATTATTCTCATGCTGAATCCAAAACACAGCACTGTACCAGATACCGAGAAGAAATTAACTCCATCCCAGCAAAAACCAGGACAACTGAATGTGTAGAAAGCTCCCCTTTCTTTGATAGAGCTGTAGAAGACACAGATCAAACTGAGCATTTCTTAGAAAACCTTTTGTTAACCGAGCTGTTTTGAAGCTGTTGTTAATAGTAGTGATTATTTGGACAGTAAAGTCCCTGGTTCCCTCACAGAGTTTCCACAGGTGCTCACTCACAGTCATGCAGTGGGATGAGCAGCTGTGTAAGGAAAAGGCCAGATGTTCACTCAGAATCAGCCAGCTGCACTGGCACACTAGTGGCTTCTAGGTAGTGTTGGTAAAATCCCTCATAGGGTCCTTGGTTGCATCTGGCAGCTGCATAACTCCACAGTCCCTGTCAGCAGACATTGACCTCTCAGACGTGCCTCAGTTACCCAAGGCCTGGCTGATGTTGGTGGGCCATGGCCTCCTGTGGCTTTGGCCGACTTCAGGAGTATATCACTTCTCGTGCATTTAGTGAGACTATTTACAACTTTTTGGGAGACTTGCCCCTCAGCACATACTTTCCACTCTTCAGCTGTTGCTATCTGGTTAACTTTTCTCCATCTACACATATAATTACCTACAGTACATGTTCACAAAGACTCACGGTAAATCCTGTATCTGCTTAACATGATGTACTGAAATCTGGAAACAAATAAGAATTATTTTCTAGCTATATGCTCAACCAGAAAAGACTTAAATTCTACTAATCTTCCAGAAAAATCTCCTGGTTCATTTACTCATTCTATTCCACCATCAGGCAGATAATATTGTTCAAAGAACAACAAATCAAAAGTTATATTGGCCTTTTTTATGACATATTTTAAAATAAAGATAATGAACATGGAGTTTTATCATAGATCTAACTATTATACTTACCTTGTTTTATTCCCAAATGACAACCTGTCTGGATACTTCTCTTGTTTTGTTCCCAAGTTCAAGTGATGTAAAGAAAGTTACCTATGAGAAACTACAGCATTCTTGTCTGGACTGAGATGAAGGGGATTTTTTGTTTCTTTTGTTCAAGGTCTTCAAATACGTTTCACAAGTCCTATGTCTAAGCACCATGAATTTAAATTAATCTGGAGAAAAATTGGTATTTTTCCTATTAAATACACAGGAAATTCATAGTTAGATAAATACCATCAAAGATCAAGGACAAAGTCTACAGAACAACTAGAAACAAAAGCCAGAATTATAAGTTTATGGGTCAATATGTCAGCAGAAGCTGCATGCTCTCTTTGCCATGGCTGAGAATCAGAACCACTGCTGCTGAAGTCCAAAGTCCAGACTTTAGGCTCTCTCACACAGGAGTAATCATTTCTTCCCTGACAGCCATTCCACCAGATTGTCCTTTACACGAATACTTAGTGCTTTCCTGCTTTGCCATGTTAGCTCTACATCCTCATTCATGTTTGTCCTCATCGAATAGTTTCAAGTTATTTTTGAGAGTTTTATTTATTTACATTTAATTAGAAATACAAGATGCACAATTTAGACTTTCATGTAAAACCTGTTAATCAGTGCAAGCTTGTAGGAGATATATATGAAAAGAAACTTGTTCTTAACTATGTCTTCACCCTTTTTTGGTTTTTTTCTCTTACACTTCTAACAGAAGTCTGGCTGTACTCCACCAGACTGTTCTGCATCTGAGTAGATGGGGGATTCAGCAACATTTCAGCGACAGATCTATCAATTCATTGATATGGTTTTGGCGACTGAAGCAGAGACTATTCACCATGGTTAAAAAAAAGGCAAATATCACATATGTTTTCAGAAAGGGTAAAAGTGAAGACTGGAAAACTACAGGCCAGTCACCTTGTCTGGGGCTTGGATTCAGACTCAAAACTGGAAAAAATGGTGGGAAATTTTGCGGTAAAACACTTTTTAAAATTCTTTATTTATGGAGCTAAAATAGCAACATCTGAAAAAGAAAAGGGCTAAAAACAGACTGAAGGGAAGAAATCCTGAAAAGAAATGACATGGCAGAATGAAGCTACAGAAAAAGTAATCTGAGAGGAAATTAATACCAGAAACGGAGAAAAGAAGTATGTGTGAGGTAAGAGAAAGATACAAAAAATAAAGAAAGAAAAAGAGGAAAGATGGCTATATAGAAAAACAGAGGGCATAACATTAATTCAATTGGCTTAAGTTACCCTTGGTACAAAGGCAGCACTTGGCTCATCTTTATTCTGTAAAATGTGTTTGCCAAAGTCCATAACAAAGTCTGGATACATAGAAAATCTGTTGTGAATTCTCCTGGCTTTTGCATATTATTAAATCATTCTAAATATCACAGAAAATAAACTGATAAAGTAACACTTTTCTATGTCTCATTCTAATGCAGTGAGAATTTATAAAGTTTAATTTTTTCACATTACAATCCTCACATGTAACAGTAATTTTTAAATTATGTATTATAATCAGAAGAGATCATTACAACAAAGTTACCTGAAGACCAAGAAGCCTAAATTATCCTTTAACCAAAGGGCAATAAAATAAAATATTTTATAAAGATTTAAATCCCTTAAATTTCCACTACAGTAAAAGAAGTTGAAATTTTTAGATCATGTAGGAAAATCAATTTGCATCGCTGCTATGTTTCTTCTGCATCATTCAAGACATTGTCACCATTATCATAATTACGAAAATAACACTGCTTGCATGCTACATAATTAACTAAAAGCATACTGTAGTTCCTCCTTAACAGTCCTGCACTCCTAACCTGAACCTGTGCATGGAACATATAACTGGGAGATGCATGAGAGCTATTCCCACAGTCACAGGAAATTAAAGGTACCAGCTGAAAGGCTGGTAGATCTGTATGTCATGAAATATACTGCACTACAGTTACCTCATGTGTGACAGACAAACCCCCCAAGTGTGAAAGGCAGCTATGCAGTGCAGTACACTACTCAGGAATTGATGTTGCTTTGTACAGTCCATATCCATGTACTGCTAGGTAACTACCAGCTAGAAAGAAGAGAAAAAAAAACAACTAAACATCAGCTTGGTGATGGCTGTCAGTCATCCTGTGAGTGAGATACTTCTCTGGCCCCACCAGGGAATGGAGACTCACAAAATTCAGATAATCCAGAAAGGTCTCTCCAAATTCTTAATCACAACTAAGACACCAAGTGTATTTAAACAATTGAACAATTATTTTTAGAAATGGGACCACAAAGAGGCCCTGATGACACTGGTGCACAAGGCTGTGCTGACATCAGCCTTCCTTGTCTTCTGTCTCCTCTTTGTTCTCACCTGTCCACAGCACTTCTGTCCCTATGCTCTGAGTGTTATGAAATGCCAAAACAACTACTGAAGTTACAAATCTTAGGTTTTTTTACTTTTCCCTAGTTATTAATGGAACTCTCTGTTCTAACTGAAACCCCAATTCTTGAAACTAACTGGAACCTAATCTTGTAATCTCTCTTGTTCAGTAAAAAAGCACAGCAACACTAGTTGAATCAATAGCTATGGGAGCTATGGGAACTGAGAGGTGGCAACATGAATATTGAGGAACTGTTTTTCCAAATAGGAATAGCTTTTTAGAGACCAGAGGAACACACCAGCCCATCAGCACATGAGACTCCTTTCTGCCTCCTTTCTTCTTGTGTGATAAGAGAAGAATGACAGATTTTTCCAGAGATCAGAGACAGCCGTCTGATCCCAGTGGGCTTTAGGGACCTGAGAGGTCTTGCTGAGGGACCTACCACTAGTTAAAAGCAAACAGCTCATCACACAGCAGGAAGGGATCTGAAAAGATGAAAATGAGTCACATAAATGGGAAGGAAGGATTTGATGATAGAAAAGTGGTAAAGAAAGAATTAAAAAAAAGAATTAAAAAATAAAGAAGGAAAAGCAATAAAATCCAGAGGGATGAAATAACCACAAACCCAGTCTGTGCAGGACAACATCATAAACTTCCTGGGCTGCAGTTCCCTTTTAAAATTCCCTAAGAATCAGCAGGTAGTTTGAGCTGACAGTAAGATGCAGAGCATCCCCTGAAATTTCTGGGAAGGGTTCTCACGTTAGGGTTTTTCCCATGGATTCAACAGAATCAGTAATTTGCTGGCCCTCTTACTTCAGCACATTAAGGCCACATCCTCCTGTCTCCCTCTGCTCATGGGGACGTTTTTTCCTGAATCTCATGTTCAGGTGAGTGGTTTTCCTCTGCTGATATTTAATATTGTTCAAGACAAAGAGACTGTGTGACCAGACCTCTTTATCAGCAAAAAAGTAAACACATTTTTAGTGTTACTAAATTTTGTTTGGCTGCCTAAAATGAAAACTAGACTGAGTGATAACAGGCTGAAATACCCTGAGACTCAAGGAAATCAAAGGCTACTTTAATGGGGGCCATGAAAAGACTTTTGAAAAAATTCAAAGAGCAAAATACTACAGGGGCCAGAAAA
>NW_020955705.1:405741-449007 GCF_003031625.1 Empidonax traillii
ATCCACCTTTTGTTGCAATCTCCCTCTTGAGGGCCTCTTCTCTCAATACTTATATAAAAACCAGCATCCAAGGGACACTCTGTGCTGCACTGAACACCACACTTACAAAGCACTGTAGATGTGTGTATGTCTGCCTTGCACTGTGCAATACCCACCTTTACAGTGACACCAGAAAGGTATCCACCCTTACCACGCATCACCACTGATTTAGGAGCTTCTGCTCAGTTCGCTCCCAAAGCTTGTTTTGGTTCTGCTCATGATTGCTAATGCAGCAGCTATGTATGGATTGCTTGCCATCTGTTGCTTTTGTCACTGAGGTGATTATGTGATTTCTGCTTCTGAATACAGACAGCTTAGATTCAGAAATGAGTCCTATGTCTGGTCCTCCATCACCATGGGTATTGTGCAGGGCAGCACAGAGCAGCAGCCAAATGGCCTGGTGTTGCCCATGCAGAGTCCCCACCACCAAGAGCTTAGTGCAATCCATCTGGTGAGTGACAGTCATTCCTTATATCTGACATGTCTCTGGTCACAGTGCAGGCATTAGGACACATAAAAGTCTAAATTTCCCAGAATAGGACATCTACATGTCCACTGCCATGGACTCTGCAGTTGCAGAGTAGTGCCCACCACCTTCTTGCCCCAAGGCTGCTGTCACTGCAAAGGACACATCACTGACTTCAAGTGGGAAGTGAGGAATGTTTAATGAATCTGTGTGAACTGGTGAATGACAGATGTTGCTCGTTATTAGCAAAGAAAGGCAAGTGCCACTTGGAGTATTTTGACATGTTAGAAATGAGTCATGGGAATTCCTTATTTTGGATTATCAAGAGTCCATTCCAAATAAAGAAATTAACTAATATAAGAATAGCTATTTTCAGCTTCCAAACTACCGTCTGCTGAGTTCTTGTCACCACCCAGAGAAGCTGGTAAGCATCTAACAACCTTGTGTTACAAGAAGGTAAAGCTGGAAAGCATGAATTTGTTTGAGTGACAAATCTGGAACTAAAACTCAGCTCCCCACCCCCAATTCAATTGTTTATACCACATTTCCCTCCTCTAAAATCTTAGAGTGGTCAAATATGAAGTTCAAGTCATTGAAACAGAACCTGATCCAGTCAGCATATCAACAGGAGTACTGCTGTGAACAATTCGTTGTGAAGTCCATGAAGCCAGTTGCAGAAAGTGGGTGTCCACAGCTTCTCTCTGGGAGTAGATGGAAGGCTAGAGCAAACCATGTTTTCTTTAAAATGGGAAAGAGAAATTGTCAGATGATTCTCCAACTTCAGTATTGTTAGCTGTTGTTAAATTAATAAAACATCCAGTACGTGAGCAAATTATCAAACGGCTTAAGCACAATTATAGTGCATTTTAAATATCAGTTCTAATTATATTTTCCTTTGACAAAGTAATTACACTTCAAGAAACCGCAATCAGAACAATTTTTCACTGCCAAATCTGAGAACAGAAGGTGAAAAAGGTGCATTTAGATGATTTTATAAATGAGTAGCTTAACTTTTATATAATAAAAAACCATAACAGTAGAACAGCTTAAAAATAGACTAGAGAACTCACATTTTAATCTTATTTCAAGTCATTCAATGATTTGTAATTTAATGAGCCTTAATATAAAGCTTGTATTTAGTTTTCTTTCCCTCAGTTAGCTTGTTTTCTTGATATAAAAAAGTTGTTTGGCTGCTATAGAGACAATATATATTTTTAGTCCAAAATTCACACAAGAGCAGAATTAAGCACAGTCATTTCCTGTCCCACCTCATCTTCACAAGATACTCTGAATGTCTGCAAAATACTGCAGAAGACTGCAAAATACTCTTGTGAGGCCTGAGAGGCTATTTACTTTGTACGGATATCAGCTTCAGGGCTGTTGAGCAGAAAAGACGTGGACAAGAGACAGGAAGAGAAGGAGTAAATTAAAAACCCAGGCACAGAATCCAAAAAGAGCAGGAGAAAATTGAGACTATACCAAAAACCAGAGCTCTCACCCTGATTATTAATGAGACATTGCTGGAACTACTTAAAGCTTTGAGGAGCATGCACCAAAACTCTTAAAATGATAAGGAGGGGGGAAAAAGATTGCCATAGGTCTTGAGGATGTAAGCAAAATTACTATGGGATACTTGAGGAAATTGTGGGAATGTGATAAACTTACAATGAGATGTTTAGGGGGAGGGAAAATATAGACATCCATGCAGGTAGGGGAGGACCCATGATGGGGAAAAAGAAGAGAAGGGGGGAAAGTTTAAAGCCACCAAGTCCTGTGCCTCACCACTGCAGTCTGTTACACTCCATTCCTAATTATTACCCTGGGTGAGAGTGCTCTACCAGCTATGCAAATCTACTCCAGAGAATTTCAAGACAGAGTAGTCAGTGAATAGAAGAGATGTGGGGGACAAATACCAGAAGTTTGAGAGTTGACTAATGGAGGGACCATAGGTCTGATCCAGCTATTGGGCAGTCCAGGGGCCTGAGAGTTGAAGGACACCACCTGTTACCAGAGACACCTATTTGTTCTTATGTGTGCATGTGTGTGTGTGTGTGTGTATGTTTGAGATCTGCCAGCAGGGTTGGATTCCAACTAAACAACAAGCAAGGACCGTTTGGATTTCTCACATTTACGTCAGATGGCCACTGCAGCCTGGAAAACAATGCTGTGCCCCAAGGCCTCCCAGACTCATCCTCCAATAATGTTCCCACTGTAATCCCACTGCCTTCACATACATACACACACCTCTCTGGATGTGCTGTGGATGATCAGAATCACTCTGCCAAGGCAACACTGAAAGAGGAAGCATCTTCTCCATCCTTGCCATGTGGATCATGTTATTCCAACTGGAGGTAACAAGGAATGTATAAAAAAACCTCCCAAATTTCCTCCATGCTGACTTCGATAATTGCTCCTTCCGGACTGACAGCAGTGAAATAACATGACAAGAGCAAGAAATGCTGGTCTCCAACTCTTTTTTCCTCCTTGCAATGGAAAGCGTGAAAGTACTTTCTGATAGTATATGGAATATCATAGACTTAATGAGGCCTGTAGGGTCCTCTCTGATAGAAGGCCAAGAAAGAAGACTGCCTCTCCAGGGCAGCATGATGACCTGGATGCAGTATCTTTTTAAGCTCTACCTTAGTCTCAAAAAGCATCAGTAAGGTCTGAAAAAGTTTCAAGCAGCACTTGACATATGACATTAACTACTTACCTCCCCTTAGTGCCCATGAGAAAACCACACACTCAAGATAGTTCATAGAAAAAGCTTGGTGGAGATGCAGGTAAACAGTGGATTTATCTGCACAGCTGACTAGTAGCAGATTGAGAGGGAAGATAATTAGCAATTTGGGGATGCTGGCAATATGCAATTTCAGACAAAAATATTTGCTTTGAGGCTCTGACTTTTAGTTCTGGCTCCATTTCTGTTCCAGTCTTCCTTTCAGATGCTAGAGACCGTTTAAGTTCTGGCTGATTGCTGTTTTATCCCCCTTTCTTTTCCTCCCATAATTAAAGTATGGTACACATGCTTCTGAAATAAGATAATTTCTTTCAAGGTTTTCCTTTTTTTCCCATATTCAGCTAATGAGCATCACAGCTATTAAATCTGAAATGTTTTCTGGTTTTTCAATCCCACCCACCCTCAACTGTGAGGTTCAGGGCCACTGCAAGCTCTTAGCAGCCTCTCGTGTGCATCCAAGCAGCTTGTACTTATTTTCTTAAGAAGGAAATTCTTAAGGCAATGTTGTATAGCAATTATAATTGCTAGCCTACCTCTTTTTGCCTCATTTCCCTCACCATTTTGTGAGGGGAACCTCTTTCTCATCATTTTTCGTTGTTACATACCTTTTCATTTTCTTCCCATGGTAATGCCAAAAGTTGGATCACTTGTTTCTGTGTATGCAAAGTGGTTTGGAGGTTGATGCTGGGACATGAGAGCCTGTAGAAACTGCCTGGCTGAGCTCCAATAGTGCAGCACCAATGTGCTACTCACACGAAGGACCTGGGAGTGATAATCTGCCCATTACAGAGAAGTTATTGGGATGTAACTGTGGAAACAGCCTCCATCATCCTTGTTGTGCACTATGAAGAACAGTAATTATACCTGAGACCATGCAAGCTAACTGGACTACCAAGCCATGTTTTGACTCACTTCTCACCAGATTCAAATCCCAGTTCGCATGTGACTACTGTAAGGTACTGAAGTATTCCACCCTTCTAGTGTCTGGTTGTAATTCATAGTCAGGTTCTGAACACTAGCAGTGTCCTGAAATAGTTTCTTGAAGGCCTTTTTGTAATAGTGATCATAGTAGGAACATAGGAAAAAAACAAATTCAGGCATATTAGTATTCAGATCCAAGTGAAAAGCATTAGCGTAGTCCTAAAAGTCATTGGCCTGATTTGTTGCCTGAATCATTATATTCCTCCAGGGCTTCAGTGATGACATGCTTGCCACATGCTGTCTATTTCACACAGGTCTTGGTCTTTCTCAGAATAATTCTGTAAAAGTCAGAATTTATGTAAAAGAAAACTAAGGGAACATTAGAAAGGCCAGGACCGTGCTAGGCCCAGCATACAAAACATTCAGCCAACATGCCTTATGTGTTGTCGCCAGTGGCACATCTGTCCCTTCTGCTTTCCACCCTCACCCACAAAACATCGTTGTTTTTGCCTTGAATATCACATGAAAATGCACACGAGCATAGGTTTGAGCCTGAGGTTCACAGCAGCAGGGCTTCAGTGTTGATTATGAGCCATTCTGATGTTTTCCACTGATTACCATTCATGTTTCTCTCCTACACAACATCTGAAATGATTCTTCATTTCTGTTGTCCTCTCTCCTAATACAAGAGAAAAGGGCATTCCCTAATATTGACAGGCAGATGAGGAACACTTTCCCCAGGCAAAGCAAGATTAACCTGTGGTCAACTTCTTTCACAATATTAATTTCTGTCAACGTCTTCTGTAGATCCCCCAAATGATTATGCATTCGTACTGATAAGGAAAATTTGGTGTAATACGTCTCCTTGTTCTTCCTTCAAGGTACAAAACTGCTTCTCACTCAAAGAGACAAAAAATAAAGTTTCTGTATACTCAGAATATTAAATAACTGCAAACTTTAAGTTTCTGTAACACATCTAGTACCTCCTCTTACCGGAGGCAAAATACTGAGCTGGATAGACCAGTGTTTGAATAACAAGGTTTCTGTTTATTAATATCATAAAAGATGTCCATTGGTAAGACGGAACTGTACTTAGCACACCACTCAGTTCTTTTATAAATGCATGTCAGCTCTTATGGATAAGAGACAAATGCGATATCAGTAATTGCTGATGAATTTTTTTCCCCTTTGTTTCATAGTGTTTCTCTCTAAGTCCCATTAGCAATCAGCAATTCAACAGCCTCACAGGTTGCCTTACTCAGAGCAAGAACCTATTTTAAAATTATCTATTCCTTCTCAAACCATCTACAAGAATCAGAAATTTTACAGCTTTATAAATACATTAATACAAAGCTGGAGGCATGAGTTAATGACAGTCATTTCTACTTTTCTCTAAGTACTGACTCTACATGCAAGGGCTCAGAGAAATTCTTGTTTCTAACAGTATGCATCCTTCATTAAAAGATGAGGAATGAGGTGAGTTTTCTTTCTTTTCTAGGAAAACAGGCTTTAAAGGACTTAACATTGCAAAGGAATCACAGGGTAAAACAACACCACCATGCTTTCCTTTATTATTTCACCTGAGGTTGCCAGCACACCAAATATGCAGCAGAATTCTCATAAAATCAATCAAAAAGATACATTAAAGACACCAAGGACCTTCAGCCATTACTGCTACACAATATATGAAACAGTGCCAGGGACACTCAGTGTGTGTGTCCAGTTTCAGTATTTCCCTTGTGAAAAACTCCAGATGTTAACTCCTGGCTACTTCCAAAATCTTGAACATAAATATTCCTTTTTTAAATAAATAGATAAGTTTTGAATTATGAGTCACTCATATTTTAGGGAGATTATTATTCTATTTTATTCACTTATTGATAGGTTACAGACAAGAACAAAAACTATTCTATTAATGATAAAATACAAATGAAGAGACATGTGCCATGCTTAAATGACTTTGTAAAAAACATAAGTGTTTATTATGTGTTTAAGATTGGACTGGCAGTTCCAAGACTGCAGCTTTCCTGATGAAACAGTGAAGTTCACAGAACTGGATAGTGCTTACCCCTACAGGATATATTTAAATAATTTAAGTATTGAAATGAGCTATCATGTAAGTCTGATCCTTTGAGTCGATATCTAACCTGCACAGTGGTCAAACTAAATGTTCATTATTAAACGCAGTTGAAGAAGCAAGGAAGGGTGATAAATTGCCACCACACTAAGGAAAACAACCCTTTAAGCTGCTAAAAGAGTGAACAGTCTAGTGTCTCTGAGGTATTTTGTGACGTATGTCCTCTAAAAACTCACCTAAGAGAGGCTTGACAAAGAACTCAGGTAGACATCACGGTGGCAGGCAGGCACCAACACTGTCGCAGAATATAGGGACATTTTAGGTACCGTAAGCATATTTAATGCTTAAATTTCACTTTCTCACCTTGTACTGTGAAGTTCAAGGATACCCAATAAATGAGTCCAATCTCAGGCTGTGCCCTCCCCTTGAGACTGATTCCAGTGAATTTAACAGCAGGATTAGCTTATGATTTAATGAGAACTACATATAATTAATTTCATATCTTACTCTACACAGCTTATACTTGCCATCACTAGAAGAATCCAAGCAAAATAGAACCTCTCTTACTTCTGTAGATACTGCACAGCTGCCCAGAGGTGTTTTATGGATACACAGGAGAGGTCTGACACCTCCCAGCCCACCAGATTTACTGTCCAGCTGCAAACTGACCTCCTACGATGTAGGCAGATAGTTACAGACATACCAAGCTCATCATACAGTTAAGCTGCACTGAGGCTAGTTGTTTTAAACTGCCCTATGTGAGGAGCCCCACCAAAGCAAGCAGCCTGGTAAAAGCTGTCGTTTGTATTGAGTAAGATAGAGGTATTTTTCATGGCTTTAAGTTTTGTTCTTTTCAGCCTCTGCCTCCCATTTCCTCAAGCTTGTGAGCAACTGTGGACATGGCTCATGGCTACAATTTGTTGGCTGAGAGAGGAATTTCCCCATAGCTCAAATCCTGGAGCTGACAAACCTGCTCCATAAATAAGAGGAGTGGCAGTTTTCATCATGAGTTTAAATTAGGTTTGAACATTCTGAAAAACCTCCTGTGAACCTGCAGTACTGATAGGAAGTGCACATATTTACTCCTTGTCTAACCTATCTCAAATTAACCTCCTCCTGCCCATCTAACTTCTTGTCATCTGGAGGAAATTTTGTGACATTCTGATTCAGATGAAGAAAAAGGGCTGTGGTACTTAATCCACAGTTTTGTCTCCAGTTTGAATGCTCAGCTAATCATGGAGGTGTCTATGCTTCCTTGCTAGGTCTTGAGCTCCCAGGGTGCTGATGTGCATGCTGCCAGCGTGTGCCCCATACCTACCGTCACACAAATATCTCCCTTTCCCACCCCTTCCACCTGCTGGTCCTATGGAAATGAACCCATCAGATTCTCAGAAAGCATCAGCCATCTTAGGCTTCATTAAAAGAAAATAGTAATATGAGGGATTAAATTTTCCCCCATGCCCACCAGGCAGGTTAGTGCTTACTGTCTTGTTTGCCATTGATGCAAAAGCGCCAGATCCAAAACCTTCCTCTTACACCTTACAAGAAATCTCAAGTACAAAACGCAGACTTCCATCAAGAATATCCTGATTGTTAAATTACATTTTTATTTCTCCTGTTGGAAATTCTCCACCTTTTTATGCAGTTATCCAATATGTTTTGGAGCAGAATTTTAATGTCTGCTTTCTGCACTTTTGACATCTTCTTGCGGTACATCTCAGGTAACATACAGATAAAAACCGGTGTCTGTAGAAGATGTGTCCCTACAAACAAGTATTGACAGTGCATTAAAATATATTTGATTGCCCTAGTGAAAACTGTCAGAGGCCTACTGGTTCTTCAATGTAGAAAAAAGGGGAAAAAAAAGGGTTTTTGGTTTCTGCTGACAAAACTCTGATCATATGCAGCTTAATTTTTTTCCTTCTATTTTAGATTGAGGTTTACTCTCAAATGGAGGGATCAACTTTTACTACTACAGAGATCAATGAGAACAGCACCATATATTTCCCCCACCCCCCTTCTGGCTCTATGATTTCCAGAGGAAACAACTTACTAAGCTTTTTCTGTCTTAACCTTCAGGTGACTTTCTAAAAACATTTTAAAAATCAAGAAAAATACACATTTCCTGTGTATTCTTTCCTATTCTGTTAAGAGTTTCTGTATTCAAAAAAGATATTTTAAAAATATTTTAATGCCTATTTAGCTCCTTTTCCAGTGAACACACTCTCAAATGAAAGCAAGGATTTTGTATATTCTTAACTAATAATGGGAATTTATTTCTTGTTAGTATTAAAAATTGCATCTACTTGAGCTTATTTACTGGTAAATTTGGTTCATATATTCCCTTGTGGAGGTTAGGTCACCTTAGCAAATGTGAATTTTACCTCTTCACCTCCTACTCTTTGTGGATTTTCTTTCAGAAATAATATCTCAGCTGCTAGCACTATATCCTTATCCAGCTTGAAATTAATAAATATACCATTTCCTTTCATGCTGGCAGTTCTCTAAACTTTTGCTGTGATATTGACAATGATTCTTAAGATATATTTTATGAGGTAATATTGTTGCTGCTATCCTCTTAGCAGACTGTGTATGAAAACCTTACCAAAGCAAATCAACACAATTTAGCTCTCACTTGTTGCTGCCTGGGGTTGAATGGTTTGATAGATGTGTTAGGTATTTGCAGTCTCAACCTTTGAACTGAGTCTACCTTCCTGTCCTGGGTCTATTTTAGTATTTTGATTCTCTGTCATACTTGTAGCAGCAGAACAGACTTCAGTCTTCACATGGTTCAAACTGCAGTGTGTTATTCACTTTTAAGCCTAACTTGGGTTTCATTTACTTCAAATTTATACTTATTTAGACCTGGAGTTTGGATCAAAATATACTAATCTATATATAACATTTTACTAAATATGCTAACATTTATTAGTTGATCTATAGGCAAATGTTTGCAGAAAACAAACTTTTCTCATGACCCAACACAAAGACATACTCTTGCAGTTATTAAATAAGAGCATAGAAAATCTCCATACTTGAAGTCACTTGAAAGTCAGTTGTATAGGTCCACCAGCAGCCTGATCTAACTGTAAGCTTGAGGAGGAACTTGGACCAGATAACCTCCAGAGATTCCTTTCAATTCAATTATTCTATTTATACATAGCATTAGCATCTTTAATATTGATTTTCTTACTATAGTTTGCTGTCTCCTGGGAAGTTTTGCTGCAGAATGAGCTATCAATTCAGTGTTCACGAAATCACCAGACAACAGGGATTGCCTAACCTTCCTAGCAAAGCACAGACTGTGTAAGCTTCCCAGCTGTTTTTACAACTACACTTTTTAGATACCTTATTCTTCTTTTTCCCTGTCTAGGGAAGAACTGCAGTGCTAACTGTGTAGTAGATCAGTGCTCTGAACATATGGTACCCTAAGCCCTACATGTTGCTTGCAATTGTTGCTCTTTAGGTGGCAAATCACTTAATAAAATTCAAGTGTATAAAGAAAAGTCTATGTGCCATCAAGGAATATTTTCTCCTGATGCCTATGTGTTTCTCTGCAGCCACCCCTGCTGTAGGAACTCCCAGTCTGCACGCTCCTGCTGTCCACAGACTCCTGCTGAGCCAAATCAACCAACACTTTTCCTTCAGCAGCGCTCTCCTCCTGATTTTCTGGGGTGATGAGTTTGATCCTACCAATAGATTCCAGCTATGGAAATATCACTTCTATAACTGTCTAACTTTGGAAAGGGTGATATTACGCAAGAAAGAATGAATGTAATAGAGAAAGTTACAACAGAAGACAGCACAGAAAGGGAAGCCATCCCTCTGCAGAAAAGGCGAAGTCACTTCACGTATATACCAGGGAAAAAACAACAAAAGTGTGACCAAATTATTTGAGCAGAGTCTTTATGCAACAAGGAAATTACCTATGTGAAATACAAGACAAAGCCTGAAAAAACAAAGACAAAAGTAGAATAAATTTTGCATGATGTGTCCATCCTAACCTAAGGCTTAGTAAGCAGAAATATGCAGAAACTAATTTAAAACAAGGAATTAACTTTGAACTGTGGATGAAGTCAGAAAGGTAGAATGCACAGCGCTAACACTGCTCAGGATGGACCATTTCCTACAGCCAGTGGGGCAGGCAAAGGGATGAAGAATTATTTAAATAAGGATCATAATTTGATCCATGAGGCTCACCATTCTGTATCTTTGGGGTTTTAAATCATAGCATTCATAAATTTTATTGTATTTGAAGACCTTTGTTCAATTCTTATCATCTACCAGAGCTTTCTGTACAGTTTCAGAGCTTACTGAAACACTCTGTTCAGATGAGCCGGTATATAAATGGTCAGAAATAACTGTATTTCCAGGTGTAGCAGGAAAAATCAAAGTTTGTCTGAGAAGTACCTGTAAACAAATGTAGGAATAAATCTGCAGTGACCCAATCAACTTCAAAACCTCGGTACATCCTACAATCCTAGCAAAGATGACTGTACAATATTTATAGGGGACAAATACCAGATGCAACCAAACTTCGGAATTTATCACAAGCTTATGATTTCAACTTTATGAGAAATGAAGTGTTATATCAGACATTACAGGACTATGAATCTTCTGCAGAGCTGGAGCACATGCTCAGTATGCTATGCAAGATCTGAAGTTACTTATGAAACTTTTAAAATGGTTCATCAGCTTCATCCTTTCCTTTGCTATTGCCACAGCTGTACATACCAACAAATTTTAACTGATATATTTTAGAAAGGATTGGGCAAGTCGGTGTGTTTGTTAAGGTGAGTTGATGAGTACATTGCTTGCATAACATACACCCAATGAAAAACTCTTTTTATGCTGCACTGACCTTTTGTCTCTAATTGTTTTGTCTGATCTTTTCTTTTTACCTGTAACTGCATGCAACTGCCAAATTGTTTAAATGTGTAGTTACTTATTTTGTGGTCAGGTAAAGATAAGCAGCACTTTGGGCTGTAAGACAGTTGAGTTAAACTGTCTTACTGATACCACCCACTGAAAATGTAACAGTTAAGCTGAACCTCTTGCTAACTGTACTTTTTCTCCCTTTGTTTCAGGTTTCTTTGCATCCTACTGTCATCACATACTTCATGTTTAACTTTGCTTCCTAAGTATAAGGAAACCTTCCTAGCTTTAAGGGGAAGGGAGGGAGTAGCACAAAAAGAATTGCAGAAATATATTATGTAAAGACCCAAAAGATTTCTTCAATCACAAGCAATTTCTTCAATCATTTTTAATCAAGCAACAGGAACTCACATTGTGATAACTCTCTGCATTTTTTTTATAATTGTCCCTTCTGAACTGATGTTAGTCCCCAAATCAGTACTCTTTTAGGAAAGAACCTTGTAATCTCTTATTTCTCCTTGTCAAGCAGTGTGAAACACATTAATTCTGTAGATGAGTTTTTTCAGTAAACATAAAACCAACAATGTCACAGCATGTGTGTACTCACTGCAGGAAATACTGGCCTCTCTGAGAACCAAAGGTCCAGCCAGATCCAGCAAAACTTCCAATGTCCAAACGTGAAACTTTTTCTCCAACACAAAATTCATAAGAGCTTCAGGTTTCTTCTCACTTGCACTTGCTTTTACTAGCTGTCCATCCAAGTGATGTTTTTTGCAGGTCTCCAATCTGGAGCACATTATTTGAAATCCTTTACTTTTCTGCCATCAGTGGGCTTGCTGAGAATTCTTTAATTAATAGGCAGGGACAGAATTTTAAAAATATGAAAACTCTGAGGTCTACTATCCTCTGACAAAGATGCAGTTTTGTCCCAACTAATTAACACTGACACTGAGTATGCTACACAGTAGCTAAATTGAAAGTTGGTTTGTTTGTGTTAATTGCTCTGTTACACATTATTTATCTGTCCTGAATTAATTTAAGCAAGAACAGTTTTTGTTCTTCAGATTTCAATGAAGACTGTATTAAATATAGCTGCTTTCATTTCCTTTGCCACTTTTTCTTGATGTTGCAAAAAGACCAATTTGAAAAGAAAGAAGAACACAGTAAATTTTGGCTCAGTGGGAGATGCACTCACAGTTGGATTCCTTCTTTTTATATTTCTCATAAATGCACAAGTATGTTGCCTCCTGCATTTTCCTAATGACAGAAATTTAAAGTCCTAGACAACAATCAACACTACAGGGGCAAAAGTACTGCAATTTTATTACCGCAGAAATAAACTTAAAAGCTAGATTTGAAGCTGTATGTTTTTCAACTTTTTCTTAATTTCAGTTTTTACCACTTTTGCTTATCATACATCAAAAAAACCTCAGAGTTCTCAAGTTATTACTGAGTATATCAGATCATTTTTTAATTAAGTATGAATAATAAATAGCGAGAGTGGTGATTTTCTTTGTGAATGTGCTATTGATACAAGTTGCATGTTGACAGAGGATGCTGAATCCTAGGCAGGTTAAATAATTTACTCAACTCCACACACAGAAGTGGCAAAAAAGGGCATGGGTGACAGTACCAGGCTGTTCTGCAGAACAGGAGTCAATTCAGAGAAAGATTGTGAGGGCTAGAGAAATCTGCACATACGTAATGCAAACAAGACTTCACAACTCCCACCAGCTGCAGTAAACTTTCTGACATTTTACGAAACGACATTGTGGAGTGTCCAGTTAAAGCCTTGACCTGCAGTGAGGCAAAATTAAAATAAGTATAAAATCCCCATCCAAATTAAAAAGCCTCTAGCCCTTTCAGACATTTCTAGTTGAAAGAGAGGAAGAGGCAGCACTAAGATTATGATTTTGGTGCTGGTTTGTTTGAAAGACCAGGACAAGGTGGTAGTGTAGTGTCCAAATGGGGTGAAATAGCTGCCTTAGGGATTTATTGTGTAAATTAGTGAAGAAAAATATCATGTACCCCTTGTGTTTCTCTTTTATTAATGAAAATAAGTACTGCCAGACGAAAATTTTATTAAGAAAAGAGGTTTATATTTGCCGTACTTAAGACCTTAATAATAAACAGGGATGAGAATATAGGATTTTTTTTAAGAAATTAAGGAGGTGGTGAATGCTCTCAAAGCAACATTCTCCACTCAAACTCCCCTTGATTTAAACGTTGCTACAAGAATCCCTAATGCACTGCGGAGATAACAGATGTCCCTCAACTAAAGAAAATTACAGGGAGATCATCACAGAAACACAGCCTCAGCACAGAGAGATATCATTATTTTCAGGCTCTAGCAATCTGCAGACTCTGCTGAAAAGAAATATAGCCACAGTCAGACCTAATTTACACTAGTGAAAATCCATGTTGAAGCAAATAATTTATTTTAACTAATTATTGTGAATGGAGGTTGGAATCCATTCCAGAGCCTATAATTTTTCCTCATGCCTGAGAAAATGTAGTCTAATGGAATTAGATATCACAAGACCAGGACCTTATAATTCTCTGAAAGACTGGATAATGAAGAAATGTCTGCAAGAAAAGAAATCTCAACTTTTAGTCTGGACTGTGGTTGGCAGATGGACAGCCATCACTAGCTCCCCACTATCTCTGGTGCACTAAACCTCACTTCACTGGAAGGCATATGAATCCATGCATTCATAAGACAGGACTAGTTGCAAACTGTTCTTATTAAGTATGAAAGATATCAAACCATTTGAGACTTCCAGAGAAATCAAGATTTTTAAAATATAAATCAGGGAAAAATATATACAGCAATGTTGTTTAGGCATCGGCCTGCAGCCATTTTTAGAAAACCAAAGCAATATACACATTCTCAGATATGTAAAGGGAATCCCATTATATTCCCTTATATATAAGGAAGCAGGAAACAATAGAGTCACATTCTTCTTCCACACAGTTTTATGTCCTCCCTAATATTAGTGCTGAATCTGCTTAGAGTGCCACACAGACCAGTAAATTACTATTGACAACATGCTACATGAACAAGAAAATCACTACTTCAATCTACGTTATTCATAGTGAGAAACACTGTATTGTTATTGCTTTGGCTGCTTTTGTAATTTTTTACATTCCCAGCAGCAGCAGAGAAGGATGTATTAAACAGTATAAATGATTCGCCATTTCTTGGATGTTACCACAAAACCTGGATTTTGACATCCTTTACTGAGCTCTGTCCAGGTTCAGGAACCTAAAGCACTTTCAAATTGCAACAAACTCTTTATTCATACACACAGCTCCGTGCAGAGGACTATAGAAATCTCTACCACCATTGCAGTTCAGCAGAGCAGCTTTTCACAACTCACAGAAGCACTATGTGGTAATTGTAAGGGCCAAACGCTGAACCATACACCCAGTGAAGCTGTCGGGGGTCAGGGACACAAAATGTAAATTAAGATATTGTAAACTGAACTGGGACCAATGCCTGCAGTTAAGGTCCTTTATCAGGCTCCAGATTCAGTTGCTTATAATTTTAATTTAACCATTGAGCCAGAGGTTTTCGGTCCCAGAGCCTGTCTTGAGTTAAAATTTCAGATCAATTTTTTTCCTCTGTTCCCAGAACAAGGGCATTTCTGGTGAGGTGAGTGCATTTGGCTTCAGTTGGTCTGAAAAGCCACCTCTTCAATAGGTTCCAGCTAGCACTGCAGCAATCAAAGAGGCCTTGCAACCATCAGCTACTGTTGGAAAGGCTCACACAGGAACAATATGGCAATTAAAACTTCAGATTCATAGGTCTGACCACAGGAGTATTCCCACCAGTGCCATGAGTGTAAGGAAAATATATATTCTTGGGCCATACATCATTGTAATCTGTTTTGTTGTTAAGTTTTGAATGAAGTGTTTGAAAATTAACATGAAAGGGACTACTGAGATGTTGGAAACAACACTGTTCCTGTGAGAACTCAAAAGTTAACCAAAACTACAAGGCTTCAAAGTAATTTTTATTTGCCATAAAATTATGAAGGTCCTGGGTAAAGAGTGAAGATAATCTCAGGAGTGATCCGTCTGGGGAAGGAAGCACTAAGGATTCAGGGTGTTGAGTTAAGGGTTGCTCTCTGTGGTCCCTGACACCCCCTCCATGAACTTCAGAGAAGAGGCAGCCAAGGGCACAAAAAAACTCTGCATGGGAATAGAGAAAAACAGGGAAAGTAGCTGGGGGAAAAAATAAAAGGCCATCTATTAGCAGAGAGGAAGAGAGAGCTGGGGTTTGAGACAGAGCAAACAAAATAGGACAGGTCTGGAACTAGGGTACTGCAGGCCAGCTGGGATGGCAGGGGATGGGTTGGAAGCGGAGCGGTGGTGAGGGCCAGGGGCAGGATTCCGCAGAGTGATGAGAGGAGAGGGTTGAGCAGGACGTGCACCACAAAATGCTCCTCTGAAACTCAGGACCAGAGACAGTTGTTCTGAATTTCTTTTTTCCTCTTCTGTACCGTTTTTCTCAGCCAGGCTGGAAAAAACAGAAAGCCTGTCATGCCACGCCATATGGGCCTATCCTGAGGGCCAGTCATCTGAAATCCGTCACACAAGTGCGAGCTGAGCGAGTGACTGGGAGCTGCATTGCATGATTATGCCTTGTGAGGGTCTGCTATAACTGAGGCACTCAGAATATTAATGGATTTTACAATGGCTAGAGGACAAATGAGGATGCATTTAAGTTGGCAGACCTTAGGAATAAGTCCAAACGTATTGTATGACTGAATTTCTGTGTATTCAGGTCAGTGGGGGCTTTTGTTTTTGTTAGTAAGTTTGTAAGGCATTAAAAACACAACACTAGTGTCAAGAAAGCTAAAAGACATATTCAATAGTTTTTTGTGCATGGAATGAACAAGGGTTCCCACTGTAGAAAGGAGTATGTGATTCAAGGCAGTAACATGCTGCATAAATCCAAAGCTGCTGAGTTTATTTTGCAAAGAAAACTTTCAATACAGAATTTCACAACTTTCCCAAGTTTGACTTGCACTTTAGTATTGCCTTACTTGGTCATGGAATGAAGAAATTATGCAAACTGTGGTGCAGAGGCCATGAGGCTCATCTCATCACCTTTCTTACCAAAGTATCCCAGGATTTTTAACTACTGCAAGCTCATTTTCAGTCAGTGTACCCCAGTTGTAAGCATTTTCTGGGAAATGCTTCTCTTCTTCTGCAAGGTCATCATATCATGTGAGGAGCAGCGGCTCCTGAGACGGGGAATTGAGCGGTCTGCAAAACCACACATCTCATCTGGTAGGTCTGGTTTTAAAAGTACCAGTGTAAATGTTGGGGCAGACAAAGAGTGGCTTCTGCAAAACATGACAGGACCCAAAGAGGCTGTCTAGTGTCACAGGAGACTGCAGAGCACAAAGTTATTTTTGGAACCATTCCTTCTTCTGCAGCCTATAATTACTTTTCATTTCTTCAACTGCTTCCAAAGGCAATTTCTTGCCATCACGGGGTTTGCGCTGTCAAATGATACACTTTATCTACCTATCTCAGTCCCATTTTTGTTGTTTTTTAGAGCAGAGAACCACAGGGGATCTACTGAGCTAGTGTAAATTTTTATCTCATTATGGAACTCATTTCATTGATGATTGAAAAGTGAAGACTACTTGGGATTTGGCATTTGGGCTTTCTCTGACATCAACAAACTGAAGAGCCCAGAGAAAGCACCAACCAGAAAAATAATTCAGTATAAAACAAACAAATAAATAAACAAACAAACAAAAATGCAAAAAAAAAATTCCTCTTTAAAATTATCATTTGGACTTCTTCCATGCCCTCAAGCAAAATTTAGAAATGCAGTCAAACACATGTGCACAGCTCCCATTTCCCACTGAAGTTTCCAAAGAGTTTCATATGCTTAGTGAAGGGTAAATAATTTTCTGTGAGCCTCTTAATGTTTATTTGCAGATGTGCTAGAATCTATATCACCAGTATGCACAGACATTATTGCATTTTATTGTCTTTCAAATGTAAGTTGATTTAGATAATGAAAATTGTTACACAAGTTCAGCAGCAGCAGCCTTATTTTGCATTCTTGCAACACAAACACGACCGCTACAAAAACTGAATCATGAACTGATGCTTTCATAAATTATGAGAAATGGAGAAATGCCTTCTTAGAATTTCAAAAATGAATGAATAAGTAATATTTGAAAACGTGTCTTCAGTACATTTCCAGTTATTTTCTTTTGGGTTTTTAAATCTGTATTGCAGTAAGAGCATCATGACCACTCCAGGCATGCTAGGAATCAGTATCATCCAATATAGGTCCTGAGCATTGCTCTTTGAAACATGTTCTTACCATGGCAATGGTTTAATGAGTGCTTAATATACAAAAAATACCTCTAACATTTTATAGTATCATTATGCCATCTAGAGGTGGCAGATCACTGAGGCTCCCACTTATCCTCACGGTCAGAAAAAAACAGCACCATTAGAGGTATAGTGGGATAGAGGCCCTTAAAGACAACTTTTCACTAGGGTAGAGAGAGTGCCATATGGCATGGACCTCATGATGGGCAGTGTGTCTGGTGACACAGATCCCATGGGGAGTAGCAGTGGAAAGTAACCCTCTCAGAAGGTGTACCTTTGGGGGTTCTGGTTCTGCATAACTTCTGATCCCAACCTGATAATACTGACTTCATGTCCCATACAAAACCACTCTGCTGAGCGGAAATCAGCCTGCCCAGATGCCTCTGGTTAGGTGCTTCAGAGGCAAAAATCATAATTTAAAAAATGGCAAGTAAGCTTGCAGTTCTGGAGAAAGTCCTTAATTTCAGCGAACTAATACACCTCTTCAGTTACAGCTCCCATTACAGAGAGAGGCCAGCAACATGAAATATGAACATGAGACACGAAGCATGGACTTTCTATGTCCAAATAGCCCATGTCACCAGTTGCAGAAGAACTGTGGGCCCATTTGCTATAAGTTTGTGTCTGATACTGAGAGAGGCATGAACTCTGCCTGAGATGACCTGTAGGGCTCTTATCTCCCTGCACTTACCTTTGATCTCCCCTGAACAGACCTTCATCCCAGTTAACATATAAATTGAGACACTGACAGAGTCTTTCTCCATCACCTAAGTTCTTCCTCTCATTAAACACATGGAAATGTAATATTTGAGGCTGCTCCAACAGATATGGTTGCAATTAGGTCATGGGTTCCAGCACTATTAGTAAAGGAAAGGATATGCTACTGGCTGGGAATCATTAGGTAGGAAGTTAGGCGTTCAAAAACACACTGCTTATGCACAAAAGAAAAATAAGCAATGGACAATCTGTTGCTTTTCTACTCAGTTCCACTAGAAACTGTGCTGCACCTGGCACTCCATATTCACCTGCCTATGAAGTTCTACTGAGGAATAAACACTGTAAGGATCAATGCTGTTTGAAGCAGTAAGATGAGTCAAGTCCATTTCAAAGGGAAAATTTAAAACAGACAGCCAGCCTTGCACTCACCAGAAGCTCCCCATCTGTCTTGACCCCTTGATTTCCCAATACTTTTCCTACTTCCCCGAATTAACAGATCTCTGAACAGGTACCAAGTACTTCTCGCAGAATTAAAGGACCACCAGATAATTCAGCCTGGAACTGGCCTCAGAAGGTCTCTCATCCAACTTTCTGCTTAAGCAAGGATAAGCATAAGATTAGAACAGTTTTCTCATAACATTGTCTAGTAAAGTCTTAAAAACCTGCAAGGACAGAGACAGCACAGCCTGTGTGGTCAAACAGTTCCACAGCTCCTCTGTTCCTGTGGGGAGCAAGTTTCTTCTTGTATTCAGTTTGGATCACCATTTTTCAGCTTATACTGCTCCCACCATGCATCTCTGTGATGAGGTTGGCTCTGTGTTTTCATAACTTGCTTGTCTGTACTGCAGGGCTTTGATCCCTGCTGAAGTCATCTCGTCTACAGGATGAAGAAGCAGGTCTCTCCCCACAGGACAAGTTCTCCAGATCTGACCACTCTGAGATGCCTCTGCTGAACATGTTCAAATTCATTGTTGTCTGTCTTCTACTGAGGCCCAAAACCTGTTGTCTAATGAGTTTAGTTCATTAGCAAACCTCAGCATTTGCTATAAATTTGTTATATTTTTTAGCCCTTTTCACAACATTTTCTTTTATTATCTCATGGTTTCTGCCTCAGTGAAGTGTAGGAGATGTATGTGTTTCATGAGAGTATGTGTGCAAACTCTCTCCTTAATAGGGAGAGCAAAAATAAAGAAGAAACAAAAGGACTGCTGACAAGGAGGTTGCTGTTGGAAACTGCTAAGAGATACATGATTATGTTTAGTTATGATTCTCAACTTCTTTTACCTTCAGGTGATTCTTGTCCCGTTTTTAAGGATACAAGAAGAGTAAATTAAATAAGGGTATTGCATAGTAAAACTACCGAGAAAAACAGAAATATCTTTACCCTGTAGCAAAAATCTATTGCTTGGTTTACTTTATGCTTTCTGTAACATATAAAACCTATGGCTGAGTTTGCTTTACTGTCTACTGTTATATTCCTACATCTAAAAGTACAGAACAAGCAAACATCAGCATTGAAAAATAATATAGAAAATAAAGTGTCAGCTCAGCAGCCTTGCAAAATAGCATCAAAGGCATTCTGGAAACAATCCTAATCACTAGAAATACATGTCAAAAGTAGTAATTAGTATTGTAATTATCCTACAGGCTTGGGATCTGTCTTATATAAGCATTTAAGCCCCAAGAAAGCAGGTCAGCATGACTTCAGTTGGCACTTACAAATCGATGAGATTGGAAGAACCAACCAAAATTCAGAAAAATATCATGTTAGCCACATCTGCTTTCACTTGGACAGTGTTACGTGGGATATTTTCACCAAGCTCCCAATACCATCTGTCTACTTTATCCAACAATTCCTCCAATGTAAAATTCATAAGCTGCTTTGGAAGCAGGAGTTACTCCATTTCCAGTCATATCTCTAAACAAGAACAATCATTTCCACTGTGCTTTGTGCTGCATTCAGAGTTCTTGGAACACTAAGCACTCATCTCCCCTATGCTGGGAACCAGAGTGATTGCAAAGCCACACCAAGAAGGCTCTCTGCCCATGCCATGGTAGACACCATGACCAACCAGCTGTGGCAGCAGAAAACCGAACCACTGAAACTACTGTCTGAAGTAGCTCTATCTGTGGCTCAACCTCTTTGAGACACATTTGTCTCTCCCACCAGAGAAGTGTATTAATGGGAATCAATGTCTGTAGCATCATGGTTTGCAGCCCAATATAGTAGAGGTAGACAGACTCTGATTTGGGTTTACCTGTAGCACAGAGATCAGTCATTCCTGTGGCACTGGGAGGATATCTGTCAGGAGGGTAGAGTGACCATGTTCTCAACTGCCCTTTCTCTGTTTGTGGCTGCCACAATATACTGGGGTAGAAGCTGCCTTAGCATCCATATCCCATTTTGGTTTTCCTCTATGGACATATGGACTTGTGTCGCTGAGCCAGCATCTGGTTAATTTTGGTTAGTGAGGATAATTTAAAATCTCCTCTTTTCTGTTTTGTTTTGTTTTTCTCTTAAGAGAAAGAATAAGATAAAACACTCAAATAAAAACAGCTGCAGATACGATGCCATAACAGATCTGCCTTTTTCCCAGTCTCTGAAACTTCAAGTATCTTAGGACTGCAAAACCAGATGCTTTAGAGCAATAATTGCAATAACAATTTTATCTCTAGTCATATAAATAAATATTCTGGTCTTATTTATAAATGTTTAAAAAAACTCTGGAAGTTTGCTATAAATATTGTAGGTTGAGGATACCTGCTTTAAAAATAGAAGTCCAGGTTTTAATCTCTCTCTCTCTTTTTTTTTTTTTTTCAGAATGATAATTTACTTCATTTCAAGATTATCAGATGCTTGACTCCCAATATAGAGGTGACATTTTCCAAAAAGTTGGTACAAGACTGCTCAGTTTGTCTTGGTTCCTGAAAATCAGCCATTTTCTTTGAGCAACACTGAGAAGTCACAAGTTCTGAGATATCCAAATTGTCAGCAAAATTTGAGAAGGTTTTGGTATATTTTTATATATATAAATTAAAAGGATTTTTCATATGCATATGAAATATTATATATTTATTAGATAAATGAGAAATTTATTAGAATGTGAATGAACACTTCTCAGGAAAATTCATGGTCCTTTTGCTTCCATAACCATGGAAGCTCATTTAATTTCAACTTTTACAGGATAGGCAGTTACAGTGTTGGGTTTCCTATTCCATGAGTTAATGCTAAGCTTCTCAGCAAGTGCCTGCCTTGTGAGTTAATCTTGCACTCATTTCCTACACCAGCAAAATATACCCTTGTAACTGAAAGAAATGGCACGTTAACAGAAAAGTAGCTGCCCACTGTGATGAGCGAAAGGAACCTGAGCATGATGTTCCCTGAGGATCTCTTTGAATTGATACATAATGACAACCACCATCAAAACAAAGATAATGTCATAAAACAGCAATAGTGAGAAGGTGTAGTAATATTTGAAACAAGAAAATTGAGTTTCTGAGAAAAGTCTAAATAAAGAACATACCAATACAATCAAGGAAAGAATTAGTGGGACTAGATTTTCTTCTAAGCAATCCAGCACTTTTTTGCTATAATGACGAGCAATCAGTTGAAGAAAAAAAACAATTACCCTAGCCCTTATGTGTTGCAGCAAAGGATTTATAAAGAATAATTTGCGTTCACAGAACAAGGAGGCTAGTGAAAAACCCACATTGTTTCCACGTGCACCACAAAATTCCCTGTCCAGCTACTGTGCGAATCTTTTATACTTTGTGATTCATCTCCCCGTGCATGTCAGTCACATTAGCCATCACCCAAAGAGAGATGTAAGCACAGAGAGGTCCAATAGAAAAAAAGCCCAGTGACTCCCAGGCTTGTGACCCCTACTCCCTGCTGCTTGTCCTGACCTGACCTGCCACCCCGCACAGGAGGGCACCGTTGTACAGTACTGATTAAAGGCAAATTCTTCTATTTCTAACAAAGCGAAAAATACCAGGTCATTAACAAGGCCCGCAGCACTTACACAATTTTGCTGAAGTGACTGCACTGAAGCTCTACCCTGCAGCACCCCACATACTGCAGGCAGGACAGCGGCAGCATTAAGGGATGTTCAACCCACCTCCATCTGCCCTCGCCTCACGTCAGACTACCATGAACACAAAGTTCACCTGTGCTGAACTAAGACCTATGTGCCCATCACAACATCATCTGTTGAGATGTGAGCATTTTCTTTGACTCATTCCTCATCTTCTGCATACTACCCTCCTCCTCCTCAGCCTTTATCACTAGCTCCATGCTCTAGCAAAGGGAGAGTTGATAGCCTGTGTAAAGTTAAACACCAGGAGCTCTCTCACCAGTACTCAAGAAGGAATTAATATAAATACAGTCTTTGGTTTCTCTGTTTACTGGTGATCGGGTAAAATGTTTAAGTTCAACTTTTATTCATTGAGAACACTATTCTAAGCTTATCTTTGTATTATCTGTTGCTATGCATACAAGAAATATAAATTATCAGTGCAAGTACAGTAGTCTCTGAAAATGTCTTGCACTGAATCCGCTCAAAACACACCTTTTACTCTTTTCTTCTGTCTCATCCACTTTGTAATCCTTTAATCTTTGCCAGCACAATGCTTTCTAAGAGAGTTATATGCATAAAAATAACAAAACCTCTTTGCAGAGAGTGATATGAGTGAAACAGTAATACCAGAGAACACAAAGTAGTGCAAAAGTGCTCAAGAATGTTCATGCTGGGAGTGGTTAAGCTTATGAATTGTTCCCCCAGTAATGTGTCAGGTCTAACTCTTTGCAACACTGACCCATGACTGAGACTTTGTGTTATGTGGGTCAAATGTGATGTCTGAGTGTTTGCATACAAAGTTAAAAGACAGAACTTTCAAAAAAGAACTTTTTTAAGAATTTAGCATATTTCAGTTACCGTTTTGCACTCTAGTCTGTGCAGATGTTCCTCCCACCCTCACAGTGAACAGCACAAGAGGGTAAACATTTCCAAATGTTCACCCATCAATTTGTTTTTTCCACAGGTACCCAGAGAACAGAGGTGGACTACCAACAGTCCGATCAAGGGATGGTCATCACTAAGGATTGCGCACTACTTCCTGATAGGAAAACTAATGGAGGTCTCAGAGTGATGGCTACATATTATACTGTCAGAAAATGTATCTTAGCCACCGAGAAGGTCTTTCAAGGTATATGATCAACACTGTTTCTGCCTCATATACAATTACTGGAGAGTGAGCAGGCAGTAGGGTTTTACTGACAGCTGTCTCACGATGTACAAGACTCCAGAAGCACAGGGTCCGATCCATGTGCCCCGGGCACAACCCGGTAAGCATGGTCAGAAAAATTCCCACATTCTGTCAGACCTGTACTGCCTGTCTTGGACACATCTGTGTACCCCAACCTGAGTCTGTCCACATTCCAGCGTGTCCTCCAGGCTGGGCCACACATGCTCCTGCAGCAGTTACACCCCCAGCATCAACTGCTGTAAAAAAAAATCTGATCAGGACATCTGAGTCACCTTCTGCCAAACCTATGGGGTTTGGTACTCATTGTAGGAACATGCCCTCACCACCAGGATGCATCCCATCCTACATGGTGATAAAGACCAGTTGTTTTCCTCTTTAACCTGGTTGCTGCAGGAAAAAAATAAAAATCGGATGCTGTGCCAGTGGTTCACTGCATGGAGTGGTTCACAGCCCATGGAGAAGGCATGGGTGTTTGTCTATAGGGGGAAGACCAGGCAAGACTGACACTGCACTGACCACATCCAAAATGCTGTGGGAATGCAGCTCCTAGCTAGGCTGGGCAGGCATCAGCTCACAACAGAGGTTACCACAGTAACCCCTCCATCTTCAGCAGCTTCATGCAGGTCCTCCTTGGGGCTCCTGACTTTTTAAGCATTAATTTTGCAATATTTAGCAATTACAAACCTAATGAAAGAACTACTGTGCAGTCAGAAAAGAGGTAGTTCTTAACATGGAAGGATGAAATTCCTATGTTTTTGTTTGCTAGACCACTGAAGGAGAGATATCACGTGAGTAGGTGAATTGAGTAGGCTCTTTTTTACTTTGATACCACATAAATAAAATTACCAAGTAGATTCTCTGTTCATTCCAAAGGCATCTTTGGAATTTACTACAGTGTCAGTACAGAGACAAATTTTGTTATGATGTTCTCCAGCACAAGGTTGAATAATTGAATTGTCAGCCAAGAAACTAGTTGAGATCTTTAAAAAATATTTATAACTGCCTAACAAGATGCACTGTAGTGTTTTCAGTACTAATTTGTTCCCTCTTTAAGGCTTTCAGATCATTCAAATTGAGACAGACATTATTATTTTAAAGGATGTTTCTAATATGTTATTATATTACCTCTCCAGAAACTGAACATTCATCAGTCCAGGTAAGTTTGTCAGCTTTTGGAACCACAGATATTTATGTATTATGCATTCCTATCAATCACAACAGAGGTATCTGCATTTTTCTTTTCAAAACAAAAAAGGTATACACATGTCCTTTATTATTCTCTTTTCTTTAGATGTTTCTTCTAACATATAGGAACTGCTATTTTATGTCTTAACAATTGGTAGTGTTACGTATTAGAAACCACTCTGGCCTGTCTAGGCTAGAAATTATAGCCAGATTTCCCAGACATCAGAAAATAAGGTACTGTAGCAGCTTCCTTAAATAGAGAACTGCAAACACAAATCCAAAGCCAGGTGGATATGGAGATTGAAAAGTTTACAAAAGGCTTTGGCAAAGTACTGCTGATTGCAACAGCATACAGAGAGACACAGACATTCAGGAGATCTTCTCCAGTTATACAGTCATAATATTTATGGCTATATATGGTGTTGCATTAGCTCCTTAGTGCTACCTTCATCCTCGAGGCTGTGCCTCCCCTGCACAGCGCTCCTCTGTGGAGAAAGGATGATGGTGCGGACGTGCCTCTCTGAGTGCAGACTTCAGGAGAAATCAAAAGCAGCCCACACCTTCAAAGCAGCTCCAGTGCTGCCACGCCCTTGTGCATGTCCAGCCACCACCCTGCGTCCCTGTGCCCTGTCACGCAGTAGGGCCACGCACCTTGCCCTCGCTCCCCGGGCAGCCCTGCTGGCTGCAGAGCACTCTTTGGAGCCGCTGGGTGTTCTCCACAAACAACCTGAATGAGAGACAGCACTGCTGATAATCAATAACGGCAACTCTAGTAATAGCCAGCTATCACAGTGCAATAAACAGATATCAGATCTTTCATATTAGGTCAATTAAGCAGTAGGTAATAAGAGTCTCTTAAACCATCAGAGTGGCATTTTAAATAGATTACTGAGACTTTTAAAATTATTTGATGTAGGCTTTATCTTCCGACGCGGCGTATTCTCAAACCTTTGCACGACTTGCAAAAGTGCTGCCAAACCTGCTTCCTATCAACATGAGCAGCACTACCTAAGTCAGTAGCAAACAGAAGGCTCAGTAGCAGTGTCAAGTACAGCAGTCTGTGGGACTGAACAAACGGGGGAATGAGCAGCAGCCTTTGAGCAAAGAGTTCCAGGAGGGCTAATGGAATAGCATAAGCTGCTAGGAAATCATTTACAGTTTAAAAATGAGTGAACAACTGGTCTACCTCCTAAAATAAATAATGAGTCTTTTCTTTCTAATGAATTAGTCATGAGGCTTTCTGTTGAACCTTTTCATTCCAAATCTCTGGTTTACATCTAAACACATTATACAATAAAATCTTTTCTATATTGATCACATTTTTTTTCCTAAAAGGGCAGGTTTTATTGCTCATGAGTAGATAAGGGATGTGGTTTCACCCCTAGACAGTGACTAGAATATCAGCATAATCCTTCTTAATGCTTTCTTTTCTACTTTAGCTGTGTAATCGTTTCCAAAAATATCTGTGTGACTAGGGATCCAAGTGAACTCAACAACAGTTCCAGTCTATTTCAGTTGTTCACACAGCT
The DNA here is from genome assembly GCF_003031625.1 of Empidonax traillii. Taxonomy (NCBI): domain Eukaryota; kingdom Metazoa; phylum Chordata; class Aves; order Passeriformes; family Tyrannidae; genus Empidonax; species Empidonax traillii. Next base: position 431,922 of record NW_020955705.1, read on the forward strand.
GTATGACTTAAGAATATATCCTTTATCCTTTTCTGAATTGCTAACAGAATCCCAGTAAAATCCTGTAGGATTTTATTTGTTGATGTGAAACTGACTCCTGATTATTATTAACCTGCTAGTTTAAAGCTGGGATAATACAATTACCTAGAGCTAGATCTTGCAGCCCTACTTACACCTGTGAACACAAAAAAAAAATTCAGGAAACATTGAGAACAGGGGAAAAAAAATCCAACAGTGTAATGAGTGCATACATATATTAGTGTTTCCAAATTACACAGCTGAAATCAATGAGAACTTTTATGGGAGCCTCCAGAAAATCTGCATCCTTGGACAAAATTGAAAGATAAGTACTCATCCAGGGCATTATTAATGTTAATATATCATATCCATGTAATTAAAATTAAATACAATCCTTAAACTGTAATTTTTAGAGTATTACAAGGTGCAAATGAAGGTGAGAAGAAATTTTGACTGACCAGTTACTGATTCATGTAATTTTAACTATACCAATATATACCAAAGTCTTGAGTACTAGTGTCACTATCACTAAGTCATCAGAGCAAACAGGTGCAATTAAAACACAGGGAACCAAAAGGTTTTGCTTTCTATTTGATGTGGAAAATGAAAATCACTTTTTCATTTAGAGTGTTTCCTGATTCCAAAGTGTACATTGTGTTGAGTTGCACATCTGGCCTCTCAAAAGGCCCCTTTCTAAGAAGAAAGTCATGCTGATAAGAACCATTTGGGTACCAGAGCAACGTAAGGCCAGAGAGAGAAAGCGTGTTGCTAAATCCCACCAAGAAAACAGTGACTAAACACTTTTCGTAATTAATTGCATAGATGATGCAAAGAAAAGGTGGCTATAATCAACATTTGCCACAAAATAGCTATAAAAATAATTCTTCATATTAGGTGTAGCTCTTTGGTTTAATTGTGGTCAAGTGTTTGTCACACCCTGAAAGCACTGGGGAGGTGATCTGCCTTGGTTCCTGGGAGAAGAACAAGCTCTTACAACAGTGTAGTACTCTACTTAGACCTTAGCAGGGTTCTACATCACTTTCTTTCAACTATTTCTTTAGTCTGTTCACATGATTTTCAAAGTACTTCATCCTCTTTTGCCAAGTGATCCATCATGGATGACTCCCTTTCAAAGAGTTTTCCAGGAAGGGTTTGATAGCAGAGTTGTCTACACCATGAAATTATACATTAGCAGCACAAAACCTCTGCAAGTGAAGAAAATTCTGCTGTATGATGCATTTTTTTTTTTTATCTTTAAAGAAAACATCACTTCTGACAGTTCTGGGTTTTCCTACTATAAATCTACCATAGTGTTACTTACACTTATACAAACTCTCTCAAGATGTTTTTCAGTGAATTTGCAGGACCTTATACTAGTTTCATGGACCATCCACATCCTCTCCTTCATATTTATATTTTATTTTATGTTCAAAATGGGCTTTTTTTGAAGAAAGTATTGGTTTTACTTCAACGGCATTGCTATCTCACACACCTGCATTTCCACTGCTGGCCTGTATTTCTATATTTGCCTTCGACCTGTTTACAATAGAACATTAATTCTGGGGAGAGTGAGAGACCCACTCAATCTGACGTGCGTTCTCCCCCTTTGCAATATAATCTGTATGTAAAGATCCATTCCAATTAAGTGTGTTTTTATGACCAATGTGATTATTAAGATTTTTATTCTGTGATTACTAGCTATATATATCTAAATATATATCATAAAATAGGCTTCAGACACCATAAATATAACAAAATGACTAACATATCCTTTTGTGCATCCATTTGCTATTATTCAGGTACACACTTCTCAGTTTATAACAGATCACTGCAAAAATTTATTTAATAATATAGAACAAGGTAAGGGTTTTCATCTTCAGTTCAGTCACTCTCACTTAAAAGATATGGCTCTTCTGCTTCCTACATCTGAGCACATTTCAAATGAATATTTTTTGTGGTGATCAATGTTAACAACTTTCTGTGATGATCATACATCCAACAACCATCCCCCTTCTGAACTTTTACTGTTGTAACTGAATAATTTCTCCTTAAGTTATTTAACTTTCCACCTTTGTTTTTCCCAATTACTGCTAAAATAGGCAGAAAAAAATCCTTTAGGGAAAAGATCTTTCAACATTATTTCCTAGTGGCATTTGTGAAACAAGTACACATAATCCAGTTCTATATCAACATTACATCAGTGGGTATCAGTTAAGTGTACACCTGAGTAGAGGACTAAAATGTAACAATAAATCAGATTTTTCAAAATCTATTATAAATTCAATTTCTAACAACACAAATTTGTTAATATAGGATAGAAATTGCATTCTACAAGACAAAAACAGTAATTAGGAGATTAGTGACACATGCCATATAGAGGATGGGAGCACCAAGCACTTTGTATTTTTTTAAAGAAGTATGTATATTTTCATAATAATTTAATTCCTTTTTCTCTGATAATTTTATAGTCCGGATCTTATTTAAAAAGCTCATTTAATATGATAAACAGAACATAAAAATCTACATGTATATTCTTCTATTTAGTACAAAAAATATATTGAGTATATGCAGTTCTGTTGATTTGAGATGGAATTTAAGAAACAAATTAAATAAAACTTCCCTTCTTGATGTGAGAAGATTACAGTAGCCATCATGGTAGAAGTAATTTAACATTTAATGATTTTCTTCTGTCTTAGAGATGTTTTGAGAATTATTCCTAGCGTCAAACAGAAATAAATCCTATAAACTAGCTATAATAAACCAGTAGGAGTTTTCACTGTGTCTGCAACATTTAGCTGGGACAGTTACTTTCCTTTCTGGCAGATGCTTTATGAGTCACATCATTTAGTACACCAGAGTTTTATGGTGAGGCATCATTGCATGCCGCAGAAAAGGTCACAATGTGTATCTGAAGAAATCCACCTGAGGATTCCCTGACAGTGCTCTTAGCTCACAGCTCTGTAGTAAAGTTTTCACTGCCATAAGGAAAGTTTGAAGTCTGCTCTCTCACCCACCACACATCCAGACAGCTAGGGGATGCACAAATGTCTGTCCAGACAACACTATTGCCACTGTCTTGTCTGTCCCTGCTCTATCCCAGACCCCTGAAAAGGAAGCTGCATATAAGATAGCACAAGCCCTCAGAAGGAACATGAATTTTTGGAAGCAGTTAAAGAAACACCACCAGTATATTTAACTCTGCTTTCTTTCATGTTTGTTTCAAACAACACTTCTGGACAGGAGACAGGGAAAAGTCAGTGTTGACAGAGATTTTTTTGTGGTCCACAACAGAGTGCTCCCTCTTTCCCATTTCAAACTTCTCCCTTACAGGATAGGCAATGAAAAAGCCTAAGGCAACTGGGACACAAAGCTCCAGCCTGGAAGAAATTCTGTTCCACAAAGCAGGTGGTTAGAAATTCTCCCTGTGTCCTCATTTCTGTGACATCTGTATTCACTTTTTTTAAGCATCAGTCAGACCAGGCTCCTCAGAAGAGATAAGCTGCAGATCTCAGGAGGACTCAGGCATGAAAATGAAGCTAATTTTATGCAAGTTCCTTTAAATAGTATCTTTCCACGTAGCAGATTTTGCATTGAATGTGGCTTGATTGACTGCAGTATGCTGTATAACTGAGAAACAACAGCTGTCAGTTCTTAGACAACACAAACTAACCCAGAACATAGGAACCCAGCTCCTTCAGGAGTCATACTTTTGGGTCCCACCTCCTAAGGCTGATGAGCCCCATGCCCAAGACTTCTTTGCTTGGTTCCACAGGGTAGAGCTGTACAGCCTAACAAGCAGGACATTTCATTGCCAGTAGGAGCCCACAAACTTTGTAATATGTCTGGAAAGCCTTGGAGCTAGGACATGCTTGTATTGCCTTGGACTGCCTGAACCTTTCTTTTAGCTAAGTGAGCTGTAACAGAAATTGTTTATCTGCCAGGTGAATGTTACCTAATTTTTTTTAAATTTTAGCTTAGCTTTGTAGATTTGTTATATTATAATGCCTATTGTTAAAATGCTTTTGCGATTTCTGTATATGATAGATAGTAGAGGAGCAGTAGCTACTTTGTGTAGAGCAGCTATGACCTGGAATAAAACTAGTGTGGAGGATTATACAAGTAACTGATCATAGAAGAGGTTCTGTAGGTGTGGAGACAGGATGAAACCAGACACTCCTGGGCTATAAGCAAATCACTAATGATCAGTTACTGGTCATTAAGCCCTTTGGAAGGCCAATAAAACTGGCTTTAAAGATAACAAAGGGAACAAAGAACAAATATTTAACATGAGTAATTGAAACATACTATATATAGTATATTTAGATATAAAGTGGGATTGTGGACCAATGAAGAAAGAGTAACGTGCAGTACGTGCTAAGAAACATATAAAAATAGCCCCACAGTGATCCTAGAGTGAGGTGAAAGAAATCCTCAGCAGCACCCTACTTCTTCCAGTGAAGAACTCCGGACACTAACAACTCACCGTAGCTCTCTCCTCTGCTTCTTGAGGACCAACAGAAGGGTGAGCATAACACTGGGGAAAGGGTAGTGATGAGCAAATTGGTTTGTACTAGCATCAATTGCATCATGACTTGGAGGGAGCTACAGTAATTGGAAAATTTGAAGTATTGGTTTTCTCAAAATTTGACTAATAATAATGCTTTGATTAGACTGCAAATACCTTAACTAACTCTTGGACTGATATGTAAGGTTTCATTTTTCAGCCCATATAAATTTTGTGATGTGGGGTTTTTTTTGTATATTTTATACCCATAATTCTTAATTGTAATTGTGGATGAAATGCAAAAATAGATTAGCAAAGTTGTTATTCTGTGGAGCATAAGGTCTACATGATGACAAAAAATACTGAGTGCATGGGATAGAAACTGAAGTATGAGTTAGTACTAAACCAAGCATATTATCTACAGGAGACAGAGATTTCAGAGAGACATTTGTGCCTATTGCTTGGAAGGATAAATAAAGCTTCTTTGGTTTAGAGAAGGTGAACACTTTTTATTCTGACAACTCTGTTTTCCCATTAGTAGCTTCCCAAGGCATTGCCATCAGATTGTTGACAGAAATGTGGTTTTGTAAGTATTAATTTCTAGAGGGGGTGGCTCTGTCCCTTAGGCCATAATTTTTGTCACAATAGAAGCAGTTTTTTACATTGCTAAAATTAGTCTTTCAGTTGACTTTGCTAGCAGAAATATGACAAATGCTTCTGAAAATTCTTATTAAGCAAATTTCATGGATATATTTGTTGTAACTTCTTGACATTCTTTTAAAAAATGCAAAACACGGAGTATTTCTCTGAGATATATGACACATTTAAATAACATCTCACAGAAATAACAGGATGTAGATGAAAATGGTCAAGATGACAATAGCTTTACTGTAATACATGCCCGTGTTTCCAGTACCATTTCTAGCATCTAATACAGTCCACCTGAATCTTCTGCCTGTTTGCATTTTGATTTTTGTAAATAACAAAATGGACAGGGGGAATGGAGGACAGAAGGCCCAATAAAACCAGGTAAAAATTTTTCTCTTGTTCCTATAAACTGTCTTGGGGCTGCTGTTGGCATATTTTCCTGTCCATATTCAGCTGCCTGTGAAATACTACTTGTGAAACCTGGAAGTTCACATCTGTACTTGTTCTGCGGGACCTCTCATTCCCACTTCATTGAGTCAGCCACTACCTTCACAAAAAGTAATCCTCATGTGGCTGGAGTAGTGTCTGACAAAGAAACCACAAAAAACTCACTGATCATAATAAGCCTACTTTAAAAGAAGTTGAAGGGACAGGGAATCTAGAAGAAAGAGAAGAGGAGCAGAGAGAGCAGTGTCAGTGATGTGAGGTCATCAAAAGGAAAGTGTGAAGTGAAGAGGCATTCAGAATAGAACATTTGTTGTGCCATGATCAAAAACAAGACCTTTTGGAAGGATAATGTCAGTTAATAACAACTCATTTCTGAAGAACTCAAACTCATCCTTTCAGTGAAACTCTTCTTACCGAGTGAAACCAGCACCTTCCATTGTTCAAATAACTTCCTCTTTTTTCTTCTGGTTGGTGGCCAAGCATAGCAGTGATGGCAAGTAAGATCATAAGCACTAAAAAGCCTTAAATAAAACTTCTGAGAAGTCTAAAAGGCCTGATAGCTCTACAGACATTCAAGTCCTCTATGTTATTGCCAGGCTGGCACCAGAAGTCATTTACTCACTTAAGTAGCCTATTCATCTTCATGTCCCCTACTTATTGCTCTCTGTCATAATGCAGTACAAATTCTTTTTCTCTGATTAATTATAATATCATAAATGTATCACTGTAAAAGAAGTTCTACCCTTCTTAGGGGAGCATAGATAAAAAGATATGAAAATTACTTCTCCTAGGCTAAATGTTACCTTTTATTTCTGTCTGTGCTGGTTATTGTTCACATTATAATGAAGTTCCTATTTTCAAAAGAAAAACAAAGAAAAAGAAGGGAAACAAAAATACATTCTGTATGTCAACTAGCCTAGAAAAAAAAAATGATGGTTTACAAGCTCTTCCAGTGCTGGATGATACCAAGAATATATACTAAGAAGTCTGTGTCCAGAAAATTTATTTTTGCCATGTGTCAGGAAGGATTAAAGCAGGACACAAATACCGTGCACATTCAGTCAGACCTAGTCAGATGGGGGACTGAGCAGAGCTCAGAGGAAGAGATTTAGACTAATATGGTAGTGTTCACTGGAATAAGTGGAGAGCAGGGATATGAAGAGGTAGTGTAGCTAAACTGATATGTAGTAATTCCTTCAGCTGCTGTGACTTCATCATCTGTTTGAGTATTTTCACAGTAGGGGTGACTTTTTCAGCTCTTGAACTCAATAAAAAGTCTGCCTATGACAGTGGTGTGATTATTCAGCTGTTGGAGTGAGTTGCTCAGAACGCATTTGGGGCTTTTGTATTCTTTCTGAGTCCATAAAATTGACCGGTTCATCTTTCTACATTTTCTGCTATTATTAGGGTTTATATTTCTCCTTGTGGCTCATTTTTTAATTAGCTAGGCAGTAGCTATAAAGACATCACATAAATAGGAACAACAGTCTAGTATGGTTATGGGCAGAAGTTCTGTAGCTTATTTTCTCTCTCACAAGCAGTTCTAAATTTCCAAACATGGTTGAATAGGGAAAATTATACAATGATCTTGGGTTTTTTTAAGTGAAATTTAAAAATTGGTTTCAGTTGGAAGATGTACAACATTTTTCAGGTATATAAACATTCAAAAGAGATATTCATCTTTCCAGAATACGTCAAACACCTCTTGTTAACCTCCTCTAAATATGACAGGTCATGGAATGGAAGAAACTTCAGCTAGAATTACGAAGCAAAAATTATCATCATCCCTGACTTATGGATGTTAGAAAATTCTTCTAAGAAAAAACACTAGATGTAAGGGAATGACTTACTGGACACTCATGGCTTGTAGACCATAAGGATATATTCAACATAGCCTAGGCAGATTTCAGTTCAAAGGCACTATGATCAAAAAAATATTTCTTGAATTTACCTTTTTTTCGTAGCCTTGTTTTGACATTGTATTGGGCATTAACAAACAAACTAAAATACAGCACCCAGTCCTGTGAGCTTCAGACTATGGGGTTTCCAGTTGTTGAGGACATTCTACAGACATAAAGCACTCCCAGTAAGACATCATTGCTTTCGTTCAATGTTTGTACCTCCCCACAGCCCAAGGAAAATTACACTTATCCAAATACAAAATACATCAGTCAGAAGCTCAGAATCTAGGCTTTGCTTTGGGCCATTGGCTGAAATATTTGTATGCTTTACTTTATGCTTTTTTTCTCCACTGTATCTGAATGTTCTTCACAGAATATTTCAGCAGCAAGTATTTTGCCTTCCATGTCACACAAAATCACATTATACTTTATTTGTGAAATGCTAGGAAGTTAAAATCCTGCATATTTCTCTATATCAGACAGTAACTATCTTGGGGGATATTTTGGCCTCCTGGTAGGCACTATCAGCAGCAGAGTATGTTCCCAGAAACTAAGTGAACAATAGTGTCACATTTTTGTTGTAATTTAAGAAAAGACTAATTAGAAACAAAGCAACAAGCTTGAATGCAACAGGGATCCAGAGCAGCCCTCACAAATGCATGCACGAGAGCTATCTCTGGTCACAGGATAACTTTATCTGCTGAAACAGCAAGGAAGGCTGATACTGAATGGTATTATCATCTCAGAAATGGAAGTGTCACTCTGTGAATAGATGATAAACATCAGCTGAACAAAATTACCTTTATTTAGCATAAAAAAACATGATGTTTTGGCTGCATGTGTCTTCAATCCCCACTTAAAAACCAAAATGGCAGGTGGCCAAAAAAATAGAAAATAACACTAAGAATGTAAAAGCTTATACAGTTACATTTTCCCATCTCCTACTGACACTATTACAAGTAAGAGGTCTCTCTAGGATCATCTTTACTGATCTTCACATGTGCATTGAAAACTAATGAGACACAATGAAAACCTGAGACATCTCATATATATTTGAGTGTATTTCCTTTGAAAATATTAACTTTAGAGGAAGAAGGATTTGGCTTTGTCCAAGCTGGGAGCAGCAAATGGAAAAATGTTTCAGCCATCATAGACTTTCAGCCTCCCATGTGAAGTCTCACTTAAGACAAGAAAAATTATTCCCTTTCTCATGTTTCTCATTTCTCAAACACATTCTAAGATGATCACAATAAAGCATGGACAGGCTGGACAAGGTTAGTGATTTATATAAGAAGAAAGAAGGTAGAAATGACTGCCTCCTCCAAAAAGTCACCTATTCCCTAGCTTTGAACCTCTGTATGTATATATTTGGCTTGTGACTTCACTTACTGAGTACCTCATGAAATGCTGTTTATCCTGGTCTGTAGCTTCTAGCAACCTGTGTTGCTCACCTGCTTGCATGCCCAGTGCTTCCCACACAGTCTTTACAGATAAATCACTTTTCAGGAAAGAAAACTAAAGCTGTCAAAAGTTCTGGAGTTTATGTGCAGTAACAGTCTGGATATTCCCACCCTGTAGAAATTGACAACAAACACAGTCAACAGCTTCAGTCTGAACGCATGAAGTAAGAGAAACATCACAGGAAATAGTCAAGCAAGGTTCAAGAAAGTTTTTTGACTTTATTTGATTTGTCTCCTAAACACCATTTTGGGTTTTTTTAATCAAGTTTCACCCCAGTCACTCTGAATTCTTTCCGATAAATGATGATACCATTGTATAGGAAGATCATGCATTTAACAGTCACACCTGTATCCATGTTTTTGTGAAGGGCAATTTTGTTTCCCGATTCTGGGAAAGCTGACATCAAGTCAGCTACTCCTAAACACTAAGGACCCTTTACTTCACTCCCAAGAAACTATGGTTTGTGCAGGAATGCCATGATAGGGGCAAAGAATACAGGACAAAGCTTATATTTAAATCATGCTACTGCATGCCCTGCTTTCAGATAGAAATCCATTTTCCCTGGCATCACTGAGATGAGGATTAACTAGTGTACTTGATGATGTTTTATCATCTCTAGTGCATAAATCTTCAAAGATGTGTTGATTTCCATCCTGAATACCTGTGCAAACTTGGACTTCAGAATAAGCCCCCAGCACAAGATCTCATCAATTATGTTGTCTGTCTGTGAAGGTTGCACATAACAAAGAGAAGCTTTGAAATGCTATAGCCAGAACTTTTGTTTCAGATGCTAAAACTTCTAGGTACATTCCCCTGACTATACCTTCCCTGCCAAGGAAAACATAATGACAAGTATATTTCTAAGAGTGATACAGCAGAGGGGTACAGATGTTTATCAGCAGCCTTGAGGTTGCATTTATCAGTAAATTTCCATCAGCCTTTGAGGTGCCCTGTGGTGTTCCTGTGGGCACGCTGGCTCCCCTAGGGCATGAGGATTGCTTCTCTCATGGGCAGACAGCCTAGCTGTGTGTTCTGGGTCTCCCAGGTTTCAGTGTGAGTTTGCTGTCTGATGCAGATTTTGCAGCACAAAGTGACAGGCTTTGTGCCTCTTCTTCTCTTTGCCTTCTGGGTTTTTTTAGAAGGTTGTCATCTCTTCTTCCACAGTAACTATGAGCCTGGGGAAACAACCTACTACAAACAACATGCAGCTTTGTAACATCATTGCTCTTTTTTTCCCCTAAAAAAAGGAGCACAGGCGAGTGATGATGTGAGACAACGAATGAAATAAACAAAAAAAGGAAGGGTGAAGTGTGAGAGATGAGAGCTCAAAAATGTATGACAAGGACCCCAGAGATGGACATACAGAAGAGCACACCCCTCACAGCAGGCTGCTGGGGGTTGACAGGGTTGTTGGTCATCTAGGAGTGGTAGGCAAGCCCCGTGGTGTCAGCATCTCCCCTCTTGCACTCTGCCTTTCTAGTGGCAGTGATGGACAGAGTGGTCAGAGAAAAGAGAACATCAGCAAGCAGGTCCTGGGATTTACTGGACCTTTAAATGGTTGAGGCAAAAATTGAGAGGTGAGGGAAGGAGAGGATTCAGAAGCTGTGAGAAGTACTGGGGGAGTCAGAGGAGGGACTGCAGGGAGCTGCCACCTGCACATGCAGGTTGTGCAGGAGGGGTGCCAAGGAGCTCCTGCCTCTTTGTGGCTTCAGCAGTCCTGGTTGCTTCCCATCCCCAGTCTGGACAAGGTCTTGGGAGAAGACCAGTAGGCCAGAAAAGTCTCCCAAAGAGAGATTACTGCAGGGATCAGTAGATGGTGGTCATGGCGTAGCCCTTGGTGCTGATGGAGAAAAGAGCACATCATTGTCACTCTCCATATCAGACTGCCTGCCTCCAGGGCCTAGAGGAGGGGGGTCTGAACCAGCTGTGTGTGAAGACCAGCAGCCCTATCCTTCCTCCTCCAGGGCCAAGAGGACCCTCCAGCCTTTCATCTGTGCAACCCTGCCAGAAGCAGCCCCATGTTCCCAGGCCCAGGGTTCATTCTGTGGTGGGACTGGTGTTCTCGTCACACCATTGCACAGCCTGTGAAGCATCAGCAGCTCCCAGAACCCCACATGATGTCTATCTACATGGCTGTAATTCACTTATCTCTGTACTTCCGCATGGTATTTCAATTCCTTTTTCCACGCATTTTGGACTGAGCAGGAGGGAATGGACAAAACCTTGACATAAACTACAGTTTTCTGGAGTCTTGTTGTCAGGGGCCAATAGTAATAGAGAGCAAGACTATCTCAGGAAAAGAAGAATAATGGTTTGGATCACAAACACTCAGAAAGCATTAATAATCACATCCTCTCATAATCCAGGGTTTTTCCTGTTTCTCTGTAAACACTTTGACTAGATACAGCCATCCCAAGGCCAAGTTGGACTTGATGATCTTGGAGGTCTTTTCCAACCCAATCTATTCTATGATTCTATGATTCTATGATAAGTGCTGGGCCCTTGCAGCTCTACAGGCTGGGCACAGAGTGGCTGGAGAGCAGCCAGGTGGAAAGGGACCTGGGGGTGCTGATTGACAGCAGTTAAACCTGAGCCAGCAGTGTGCTCAGGTGGCCAAGAAGGCCAATGACATCCTGGCCTGGATCAGGAACAGTGTGGCCAGCAGGACCAGGGCAGTGATTCTTCCCCTGTACTCAGTGCTGGTGAGGCCACACCCGGAGTGCTGTGTCCAGTTCTGGGCCCCTCCGTTCAGGAAGGATGTTGAGGTGCTGGAGCAGGTCCAGAGAAGAGCAACGAGGCTGGTGAAGGGACTTGAACACAAGTTCTACGAGGAGAGGCTGAGGGAGCTGGGCTTGTTTAGCCTGGAGAAGAGGAGGCTCAGGGGAGACCTCATCACTCTCTACAACTACCTGAAAGGAGGTTGTAGCCAGATGGGGGTTGGTCTCTTCTCCCAGGCAATCAGCAGTAGGACAAGAGGGCACGGTCTTAAGCTCTGCCAGGGGAGGTTTAAGCTGGATATTAGGAAGAAATTTTTTACAGAGAGAGTAATCAGACATTGGAATGGGCAGCCCAGGGATATGGTAGATTCCCCATCCCTGGAGGTTTTTAAGATGAGACTGGATGTGGTACCTAATGCCATGGTCTAGTAACCACAGCAGTGTTGGATCAAGGGTTTGACTTGATGATCTCAGTGGTCTTTTCCAACTCATTTGATTCTATGATTCTATGATCACCATGGCCACATTACATAGGATATACCTTATTCTCCTTCTAAAGACAGTTACACAGCTGAGACTCATGTACAAGAGGTCCCTGACATTTTCCTTACCCATTTGAATCTTGAAATTATTGGCACATATGCTTTGGAAGATCTTCCCCAGTAATGCTTTCAAGTTCACCACTCTCATGTTTCCAGGCTAAATTTAATCTTTCATTTATGATACGAATTTTTTTCTGAAGCATCTCAGCCTCAGTAACCGTTGTTATAATAAGGGTGATGAACAAATACCCTTTGGACTTAGTTCTATTGTCAAATTCTCTAGAAATCCAGCTTACAATTTCAAGGATATATTGAAGCTGCAAGTCACACTCCATAACTGAAAAATAATGAAAAATAACCGTTGGCCAGGCTCTGTTTGGTAATTCTTTATGATTTACTATCAGTTTCAAATAGCACTGGCCTTCAGTAAATAAAAATGTATGGTTTTGTTTATTTCCGTGACTGAGATTAAATCTTCTTTTTTTTCCCCTGTGAGTATACCTAAGTTTTTGTTAACTCATAAACTACTACAATCTCTTTTTTTTAGTATTTTCCACACAGCTTAAAAGGACTGGATCAACATATGCCCTGAAATCCTCCAGGGATGATTTACTTTAAGGTCTGAAATATCTAATTAATTCCATCTGTTTCTCTTTTTTTTCAATAATTATGTGTGAGATGATTATGACAGCACTCTTCAGAAGCTATATTGGGTACATATTTCTCTTTACAATTCAACATCCAAATACTGTTGGAGAATACACGTTGCTGAATAGTTTCTAGTGATTTACTTGGGTTTGTGCCATTTTTTTCCACATATATTATTATTTGTGTTACATAGTATTTACAGTGTTGTTTGTCCAGCTTGAGCCCAGAAGGACACTTTCTTTCCATAGCTGCTCTGAGCCAGTATTTTCATCACATCTAAATGTCATCTGTATAAATTTTACTAGCTTGAAAGGCATGAAAAATTTATCACATTTTTCCTTGGGTCCCAACTGCAGCCTAACTAGACATCTGAGAAAACAGTGCAGCTCACAAAGGTTTCAGAAAGTTCAAAAACAAAAAACCCTTTTAGTTTTGCTAATATGAACACCTGCCAGGAGCCCCATGATGTATGAGGGACAGAGGTATTTGTCACTGACCATATCTCCCCTCGGTAGTGTAACAGGTCTGTTTTGTTTCTTCAGGTCTATCGACAGACAAACAAGGAGTTTCAGTCATCTCTTCTATAACTGCAAGAACTATTCTGTCTATTCTTCCTGTCATTCCAGAGCAATATGCATATCCTGCTCCTCTAAATCATGGCCTTCCAATGTGAAGGGATCACATAGGTGTTGGAATCGTTGGACAATTCAGTGCTTTTCTGAATTTCTTTTAGTAGTCATAAAGTATTGATCCACCAGGAAGTAGCTTCAAATCATTTTCAGCTTTTTTTGCTCGTTTCGTTACACGGGATCTAAATGCTTAGATCACCTTGATGCACTGAATTGCACCTTGCTTGCCCTTTTTTCCATCTGTTATGAATTTGTACATTTATTTCTCATATATCTTCTGTAGATTTCACCTAGTGATTTTAAACTCTGTGACTCAACTGTTTTCTTTTCCATTCCCTGTAATTTAGGTGTAGTAACACAACTTTTGGCAGCATCTTAGTATATGGGCCACCTGAAAATGAATACTAAACTATTTATCCCCAGACAGATTCACTGCCTCAGAGTCCTTTGCTCCTGTAGGACATTCTGAGCCAGGTCATATGCTCTGCACGTGCCATGTGTGCCTTGCTGAAACTTCCAAGCTCTTCCAAAGTGATATCACCTTTTTTAATTCCTGAATCTTTTCCAGTTGTTCAGGCGTCACACTGGCTTGTGCTCTTTGTCACAGTATACAAGTGACACAGAGTGTTCCTCTCCTAAGTCTCAAACATGACCTGATCCCTTCTCTAGGGCTCAAGCTCTCAAATACACTTTCTTCAGTCCTAGTGCAGTCATAAATTGTTCTGAAACTTCTTCTTGTCCTTTCTTTTTGTTTTTAGAAATTACCTCTGTGTTTTATGTTTTCTATGACTTTTCCTTCTTAGTGTGTTTTCCTAATTTTTCCAGTAAGTGTCACAAAGGCAAGATTGTGTAACAACATTTTTCTTTTCCTTCTTTTCCTCTTTAATGGCAGACATTGATTGCAAGTCTAGAGTACTGTATCATTAAAATCCCTTTCAATTAATTTTTTCAAACTTATAAAATATCAGTGCTAGTGGGGCTGTATTAAATCCTTTCTCTTATCTGGACTATGATCCAGTCCAACAATCTCTTGATGCTCAAATCATCTCTTTGGAGTTTTGTCCCATTCTGAACAGATATGTAACATCAAAAAATCTGCATACTCACAGCAGCTTAGCCCTTAAAGATTCATTTCTCAATACATAACCATTGCAGACTCTGGCTCCTCAGCATAGCTGCAGCTTCCAAGAATATCTAAAGAAACCAGGTACTTTCAAACATCCCCATGTCAAATTTCATTCATTCCAGTGTGACATTCTTACTGTCCCTATTCACCGGTAAAATGGCACAGGAGAGCTGTGACACAAAAAAAAAAAGCAGCTCTCCTTCCAGGCAAGCATTTGCTGTTGTGCTTCTACAACGTTTTTGGCTTCCGCAATTCTTGGGTTAGTCTTCCAAGAGTAGGGAAAGGCAGCCAAACCTTAGGTCTGGCCAGTAGCCAAGGGGCAAGTCAGTGCCAGCATGGTAAAAGCAACCACAGCTTCACCTCAGCTGTAAATACAAGGTCTGGGACTTTCCCTGAGACTTTGACGGGAAGTTCTTTCAACTTGCGCAGACAGAAAAGGCTTGCGACATCCCCTCATCTGTTTCTCCCCTGTGCACTCACCCTGGCTTCCACTAGCTAAACACCAGACGGGCTGTCAGGGTTTCTGCACTCTGCTCTGCAGCTCCTGAGGTCTCTCTTGGTCCAGCACATACAGCATCTCACCAGCTCGGGAAGCACTGGCTTGCTTAGGGGGACTGCATCAGGCTGAGTGCACAGGTGAGTTTTACATAGATGAGCCACAGGTTTCTCTTATTTCTGCAGGTGGGAATGGGGAACAAAATGGCTAAACTGTTGACCTGGGAAGCTTAGATGGGCTTCAACTTAAATTTTTAAGTCTCCTGGTGAAATTTTACCCGAGTGTTTCTCCCTAGTAAACAAAAAAACCACAGATCTAGGCCATATCTTCTTGTATTTTATTGACATTATACAACCTATTTGTAACTAAGAGCTGATGTATGGGAGCACTGAGACATAGGAAAGTATTTTTATCTGTAAATTTGGGACAAACCAGAGCTTCAGATTTGTCAATTAGTATTCAGAGAACTTGCATATCATATAACAAGTTTATTTATTCTTCCAGAGGTGTTTGCTATAGTTAAAGAAGTCAAGAAAGCTTCTGCAAATAAGGGTTGGTCAGTGGGCTTCAAATGATTGATCTAGAAAGTGGATTTCCTTTTCCAAGCCAGAGCCAAAATATTGGTTTGAATTCTAGTAGTAAACTCAGGGTGTGGATTTACCCCATATTATAAGTTAGAACTAATAAAAGTTGGAACTAATGATTCCTTTCACTTGTGGGTTCATATGTGGATTTCAAGTTTTCCCATTCAAGCAGCATACCAATTTTAATCCTGTTTAATATTTTATAAGTAAGGGGTGCAATGCTGCAGAAAGAAATGGATTTTTCTTAAATATTGTCTTTTATCAGCTCCACATTATTAATTCAGAGAACATTTGCAGCTGTCAGAACTGTTCTTCAACTTTGATATAGGAAAATTTCATATCCCCTCTAAATCTGCAATACAAACTGTCACTCAGATGAAAGGCAAATTTTTTCAAGTCTGTTGAGACTTCAAAAAATGATGCAGTTAGTGGAAGATGTAAATTCTTTTTTTAGATGTGGCCTTTCTGAAGCTCCTAGATTTGTTAATAGCAATGATTTAGATTAGCTTGAAGTAGCACTGTAACTACATACCAGAATATTGTAACAATCATTGAGAAATCAAGCATCCCTGTACTTGCTTCCTCCATATTGGAATTTTCTTATACAAATATATTAAACGCTTCTCATATTTGTACATTTTTAGGCAGATGACATGTTTACTTCTTTCAGTTATAGGCAGAAATGATGACCAGATAAGGAGTCTACGTTGTGTTGAGAAATTATTAACAAAGTGTGTAAGCTACATTAGTGTTTTATTTCTGAGCAGAAGCTCACTTGGGAATGATTCTGCTGCTCTTCTCCACATATTCTGCCACGTTTCACATCACAGAGCAGCTGGGGACATGCAGTCTTGGCTGCTCATGGGTGAAACAAAACAATCTCACAGCTAACTGCAATTAAGTTCACAGGACCAGACCAGAGCTAGGTCCAAAGTAAAAACCCCATCAGCGTGGGTGTTGGGTGCTCAGGTTCCTCCATATAAACGCATTCCCTCAAAAACACAGACAGCAACTGAGGCTTTCAGGGAGGGTAATTAAAATCTACATATTTTAAAGCCTCTTTTACTGCTTCCCCATCTATTTTTATTAAAACCTCTTTATTTGATAACTTCAAGATTTGAGACAACCATTTCTCCCATTCCGATCTTAGCTGCTGTGCTAGCAGAGTGGAACTACAACTTTTTCAACATTTTATTTTCTGTGCCACATTTTAGAGATGTTGGCATTTGGCTTCATTTTTATTCTATTTAGATTTTAATGTATATTGACTTTGGTGATTGAAAGCTTTGGGGTTTTTTTGTGAAGAAAAGGCAGGTACACGTATTTAAATGTCACATTTACATGCTTATTGCAGTCTAGATGTGG